>NC_048218.1:35310502-35358268 GCF_002007445.2 Ailuropoda melanoleuca
TTGCGTATAACACCCAGTGCACCATGCAATACGTGCCCTCCTTACTACCCATCACCAGGCTATCCCAATCCCCCACCCCCCTCCCCTCTGAAGCCCTCAGTTTGTTTCCCAGAGTCCACAGTCTTCCATGGTTCATTCCCCCTTCTGTTTATCCCCCCTTCATTCTTCCCTTCCTTCTCCTACCAACCTTCCTATTTCTTATGTTCCATAAATTATTGAAAACGTATGAGAATTGTCTTCNTAATTGTCTTTCTCTGCTTGACTTATTTCACTTAGCATTATCTCCTCCAGTGCCGTCCATGTTGCTGCAAATGTTGTATAATCGTTCTTTCTGATGGCTGAGTAATAGTCCATTGTATATATGGACCACGTCTTCTTAATCCAGTCATCTGTTGAAGGGCATCTCAGCTCCTTCCAAAGTTAGCTATTGTGGACAATGCTCTATGAACATTGAGGTGCATATGGCCCTTCTCTTCACTATGTCTGTATCTTTGGGGAAAAAACCCAGTAGTGCAATTGCTGGAGCATAGGGTAGGCTCAATTTTTAACTTTTTAAGGGACCACCGCACTGGTTTCTAAAGTGGTTGTACCAACTTGCATTCCCACCAATACTGTAAGAGGGAACCCCTTTCTCCACATCCTCTTCAACATTTGTTGTTTCCTGCCTTATCAATTTTTCNTTGCCTTGTCTATCTTTGCCATTCTAACTGGCGTAAGGTGGTATCTCAGTGTGGTTTTGATTTGAATTTCCCTGATGGCTAATGATTTTGAACATTTTTTCATGTGTCTGTTAGCCATTTGTATGTCTTCATTGGAAAAGTGTCTGTTCATATCTTCTGCCCATTTTTTGATTTGATTATTTGTTTCCCATGTATTGAGTTTGAAAAGTTCTTTGTTGATCTTGGATACTGGTCCTNATTTGTTTCTCGTGTATTGAGTTTGAGAAGTTCTTTGTAGATCTTGGATACCAGTCCTTTATCTGTGGTGTCCTTTGCAAATATATTCTCCCATTCTGTGGGCTGTCTCTTAGTTTTTTTGACTGTTTCCTTGGCTGTGCAGAAGCTCTTTATCCTGATAAAGTCCCATAAGTTCATTTTATCTTTTATTTCTCTTGCCCCTTTGGAGATGTGTCATGAAAAAGGTTGCTTTGGCCGATGTCGTAGATGTTGCTGCCTATGTTCTCCTCTGATTTTGATGGATTCCTGTCTCACATCGAGGTCTTTCTTCCATTTGGAGTTTATCTTTGTGTATGGTGGGAGAGAGTGGTCAAGTTTCATTCTTTTGCATGTAGCCATTCAATTTTCCCAGCACCATTTATTGAAGAGACTGTCTTTTTTCCACCGGATGTTTTTTCCTGCTTTGTCAAAGATTAGTTGCCCAAAGAGCCGAGGGTCCATTTCTGGGTTCTTTATTCTGTTCCATTGGTCTCTGTGTCTGTTATTGTGGCAATACCATGCTGGCTTTGTGATCACTGCTTTGTAGTACAGCTTGAAATCCGGCATTGTGAGGCCCCAAGCTTTGCTTTCCTTTTCAACAATTCCTTGGTGATTCAGGGCCTTTTCTGTTTCCACACAAATTTAAGGGCTGTTTTTTCCAGTTCGTTGAAAAATGTCATTGGTTTGATCGGGATGGCATTGAAAGTGTAGATTGCTCTGGATAGCATAGACATCNTAGATTGCTCTGGGTAGCATGGACATTTTAACTATGTTAATTCTTCCAATCCATGAGCATGGAATATTTTTCCATCTTTTTGTGTCTTCTTCAATGTCTTTCAAGAGTGATTTGTAGTTTCTAGAAAATAGATCCTTTACATCTCTGGTTAACTTAATTCCGAGATAACCTATGATTTTTGGTGCTATTTGTAAATGGAATAGATTCCCTAATTTCTTTTTCTTCAGTCCCATTGTTCATGTATAGAAATGAAACTGACTTCTGAGCATTGATTTCATATANGTTCCAGTTCTTTGAAAAATGTCCTCGGTATTTTGATCGGGATAGCATTGAAAGTGTAGATTGCTCTGGGTAGTATGGACATTTTAACTATGTTAATTCTTCCAATCCATGAGCATGGAATATTTTTCCATCTTTTTATGTCTTCCTCAATATCTTTCAAAAGTGATCTATAGTTTCTAGGATATAGGTCCTTTACGTCTCTGGTTAAGTTAATTCCAAGGTAACGTATGGTTTTTGGTGTTATTGTAAATGGGATGGATTCCCTAATTTCTCTTTCTTCAGTCTCGTTATTCGTGTATAGAAATGCAACTGATTTCTGGGCATTGATTTTGTATCCTGCCACATTACTGAATTGCTCTATAAGTTCTAGTAGTTTGGGGGTGGAGTCTTTTGGGTTTTCCATATAGAGTATTGTGTCATCTGTGAAGAGAGACATTTTGANGTTCTTTGAAAAATGTCCTCGGTATTTTGATCGGGATAGCATTGAAAGTGTAGATTGCTCTGGGTAGTATGGACATTTTAACTATGTTAATTCTTCCAATCCATGAGCATGGAATATTTTTCCATCTTTTTATGTCTTCCTCAATATCTTTCAAAAGTGATCTATAGTTTCTAGCATATAGGTCCTTTACGTCTCTGGTTAAGTTAATTCCAAGGTAACGTATGGTTTTTGGTGTTATTGTAAATGGGATGGATTCCCTAATTTCTCTTTCTTCAGTCTCGTTATTCGTGTATAGAAATGCAACTGATTTCTGGGCATTGATTTTGTATCCTGCCACCTTACTGAATTGTTCTATAACTTCTAATAGTTTGGGAGTGGATTCCTTTGGGTTTTCCATATAGAGTATCATGTCATCTGCAAAGAGAGACAGTTTGACTTCTTCTTTGCCAATTTGGATACCTTTTATTCCTTTTTGTTGTCTGATTGCTGTTGCAAGGACTTCTAGTACTACATTGAATAATAATGGCGAGAGTGGGCATCCTTGTCGTGTTCCTGATCTTAAGGGAAAGGCTTCCAGCTTTTCCCCATTGAGAATGATATTCACTGTAGGCTTTTCATAGATGGCTTTTATGAAATTGAGGAATGTACCCTCTCTCCCTACACTCTGAAGGGTTTTAATCAGGAAAAGATGCTGTATTTTGTCAAATGCTTTTTCTACATCAATTGAGATGATCATATGGTTCTTTACTCTTTTCTTGTTGACATGATCTATCACACTGATCGATTTGTGAATGTTGAACCACCCTTGCATTCCAGAGATGAATCCCACTTTGTCGTGATGGATGATCCTTTAATGTACTGTTGGATCCTATTACCTAGGATCTTGCTGAGATTTTGGCATCCTAATTCATCAGGGATATCGGTCTGTAATTCTCCTTTTTGATGGGGTCTNCCTTTTTGAGGGGGTCTTTGCCTGGTTTGGGGATCAAGGTAATATTAGCCTCATAGAATGAGTTTGGTAGCTTTCCTTCTGTTTCTATTTTTTGAAACATCTTCAGGAGAATAGGTATTATTTCTTCTTTGAATATTTGGTAGAATTCCCCGGGGAATCTGTCAGGCCCTGGACTCTTGTTTTTGGGGAGGTTTTGGATCACTGCTTCAATCTCTTTATAATTAATCAATCTGTTTAAATAATGAATTTCTTTCTGTTTCAGTCTTAGTAGTTTATAGGTTTCCAGGAAGGCATCTATTTCTTCCAGGTTGTTTAATTTATTGGCATATAGTTGTTGATTAAAGTTTCTAATGATCCTTCCTATTTCATTAGTGTTGGTTGTGAACTCTTCCCTTTCATTCATAATTTTATTAATTTGGGTCCTTTCTCTATTCTTTCGAATAAGTTTTGCCAGTGGCTTATCGATCTTATGTATTCTTTCAAAGAACCAGCTTCTAGTTCTTTTGATCTGCTCTATTGTGCTCCTAGTTTTTAATTCATTGATCTCTGCTCTAATCTTGATCACCTACATTCTTGTGCATGGGTTAGGCTTGTTCTTCTGTTCTAGCNTGTCAGTGGGTTAGGCCTGTCCCTCTGTTGCTGTTCCAGTTTCTTGAGGTGAGAATATAAAAACTGCATTTTAGATTTTTCTATCCTTTTGAGTGAGGCTTGGATGGCTATATTTTCCCCTTAGGACCACCTGTGTAATGTCCCATATGTTTTGGACTGATGTGTTTTCATTCTCATTGGTCTCCATAAATTAACTTGATTTTTAATTTTCTGGTTTACCCTATCATTCTTGAGCAGGATGGTTCTTAGTTTCCAAATGTTTGAGTTTCTTCCAAATTTTTCCTTGTGATTGTGTTCCAGTTTCAAAGCATTGTAGTCTGAGAATATGCAGGGAATAATCTCAGTCTTTTGGTATCGGTTGAGACTTGTTTTGTGACAAAGTATATGGTCTATTCTGGANGTTGAGACCTGTTTTGTGACCCAGTATATGGTCTATTCTGGAGAAAGTTCCATGTGCATTCGAAAAGAATGAGTATTCTGTTGTTCTGGGGTGTACTGTTCTGTATATATATATGAGGTCCATCTGGTCCAGTATGTCGTTCAAAGCTCTTGTTTCTTTGTTGATTTTCTGCTTAGGTGATCTGTCTATTGCTGAGAGCAGAGTGTTGAGGTCCCCTACTATTAACATATTATTATCTATATGTCTCTTTATTCTGGTTAAGAGTTGGCTTGTGTATCTAGCTGCTCCCCTGTTGGGGGCATAGATATTTATAATTGTCATATCCACTTGTTGGATACATCTGTTAAGAATAATATAGTGTCCTTCTGTATCTCTAACTACAGTCTTTGGTTTAAAATCTAATCTGTCTGATATGAGAATTGTTACCCAGCTTTCTTTTGAGGTCCATTGGCATGAAAAAATGGTTTTCCATCCCTTCACTTTCTGTCTGGATGTATCTTTGGGTTCAAAATGAGTCTCTTGTAGACAGCAAATGGATGGCTCATGTCTTTTTATCCAATCTGCAACCCTGTGGCACTGTATGGGAACATTTAGGCCATTCACATCGAGAGTGATTATTGAGAGATATGATTTTAATGATGTCATGTTGCCAGCGAAGTCTTTGTTTCTACAGATTGTAAATTTCTGTTCTGTATCACTCTTGGGGTCTTTTTACTTTTACAGAACCCCTCTTAATATCTCATGTAGGGCTGGTTTGTTGGTTACAAATTCCTTCAAATTCTTGATCCTGGAAGGTCCTTATCTCTCCATCAATTCTGAATGACAGCCTTGCTGGATAAAGGATCCTTGGCTCCATTTTCTCCTCAGATAGAGCTTTGAAAATACCCTGCCAACCCTAACCTGCCAGGTCTCTGTAGACAGGTCTGACGTTATTCTGATATTTTTACCTCTATACGTAAGGAATTTCTTCACCCTGGCCACTTTCTATACTGTATCCTTAGATCTAATCTTTGCATATTGCACTATGACGTGATGTGATGCAGGTCTGCTCTCACTGACTTTGGGAGGGGTCCTCTCTGCCTTTTGGACATGAATGCTTGTTTCTTTTGCCAGATTAGGGATGTTCTCAGCTACAATTTGTTCAAATATCTCTTCTAGACCTCTCTCTTTCTCCCCTCCTTGGGGGATGCTGATGATTCTGGCATTAGAATGTTTCATTGAGTCAGTAATCTCCCACAATCTACATTCTCGAGACTGGATTTTTTTGAGCCAAGTTTCTGTTTTCACTTTCCCTTCTACCATCCCATCCTCTAATTCACTAATTCGTTCTTCTGCCTCATTTACCCTGGCTGTCAGAGCATCTAGTTTAGACTGCAATTGATTCATAGCATTTTTAATTTCTGCCAGATTCGCTCTCATTTCTGACCTTAGAAAGTCTATATTCTCGTTAATGTTTTCATTAATATTTTTTTCAAGCCTACACATCATCTTGACCATTGTTACTCTGAACTCCATTTCTGACAGTTTGGTTATATCCATATCCATCATTTCTGTGGCAGAGGCCACAGTCTCTGGTCTCCTTTCTTTGCTGAGGATTTCTCCTCCTCATCATTCTGATGAGGAGAGGTCGTGGGGATGCACAGAGCCCAAATTATTGACCAGGAGCCAGGCAGTGTGCACTTGTTTTATAGGGACCTTAGGGATGTGGGCTGCTTGATTTTGCAGCCTGCTTTCTGGGGGAGCGGCCTGCTGCACTCATATTCAGGCAACCCTGTTTGGGTAAAGTCGCCCTGATGGGGATGGGCACAAGGTGGGCTGGTATTTCCAGGCTGTTGTTCTCTGGCGGCTTTTCCTGGCAGTTTTCTGTGACTCTTCTTAGAGTCAGAGGAGCAGTGGCCATATACTAGCCTCTGTCTCAGAACAGAGAGATTGCAGTCCACTCTCCACTGAGCTCTCTTGGCCTCTTTAACTCTATTTCTGTTGGTATTGCTAAAAACCCTGCAGCATCCCAGGTTGTGTGCCCCAAAGCTGCTCTCCCAGCTCTCACTTCCAGGGCTGGCATGTCTCTGTCCTTTGTGCTTCTAACACTGCCAGCCTCCCCCTGGTTCCTGCACGTGCTCCCAAGCTCCCTGTTTCAGTGTGGTTCGCTCATGCTCCAGAGCGCCAGTGTTCCATCTGGTCTGAGTGCTCCTGAGCTCCTGGTATCAGTTTGGTTCCAGTGAGCTCTCTAGAGCTCCTTTCAGTCAGGTCACGGGTGCACTCCCAAGGTCTCGGTTTCAGTCTATTTCAAGTGTGCACTCTGGAGCTCCGGTTTTCAGTCTGGTCGCTCATGCGTTCCCAGGCTCACGGTCTAAGTCTGCTTTCTGGAGGCTGCCGGTCAGCAAGTCCAGCCCGCTCCCCAGTGCAGGTGGCTACTGCTTCCCAGTGCCTGAGCGCAGCGGCTCCCTCCCCCTTCTGTTTAACTTCTGATATTTGTGCATGGATTCACAGCTCCCTGCTTCAATATCTCAATACTCAGTGCTGGAGATGTTCGTTTGTAGAGATCCAGATGTATCGTCCTGCATCTCAGGCTGATTTCATGGGTGTTCAGGATAGTCTGGTAGATATCCAGCTTGATTCAGGGGACCAGCTGAAAAAGGGGTCCCCTACACCTCCGCCATCTTTTCTCCTCCTCAATGTAGAAAATCTATTAAAATTAAAGAATAATTTTAATCTTAGTGTTGCATATACTAGAAACGTAGGTTGACATTAATTTTACGTAATAAGATGTAGAAGGTGACAGCAATTTTACATCAATATAATTAAATAATGCTAATTTGTTCAAAGATTCTTATACTTATGAGAATTAATACACAAACTCTTTCTTAATATAATTTATGAGTACACATAACCTAAAGTGATTCTTTAGATCATGTTTAGAAATACTCTAATGTAGAGAGTTCTTTTTCTCATCTAGTAACTAGCTAACAAGGGTATCTATTACATGCTCAGCTAAAGATTTTTTTTAAACACAGGCCATATTCTAAGCAAAACACAGCAGCATAATAATTTTGTTTTTTTTTAAAGATTTTATTTATTTATTTGACAGAGATAGAGACAGCTAGCGAGAGAGGGAACACAAGAAGGGGGAGTGGGAGAGGAAGAAGCAGGCTCATAGCAGAGGAGCCTGATGTGGGGCTCAATCCCATAATGCCAGGATCACGCCCTGAGCCGAAGGCAGACACTTAACCGCTGTGCCACCCAGGTGCCCCCATAATAATTTTGTTTTCTTTATTAAACTTCTAAATGTGTATCTAGATATGCATTCTTAGATTGTAACCATAATAACAAAAAATCAGATTAATATTCAAAATATCCTTCTCTTTGAAGGAAAAAATGGAAGAATACATGTACATACACATACAGAGAGGAAAATTAAGGAGCTTATTTTAGACAAATGTGGAATTATCATTGTTACAAGCTAATTATCTTCCCTCTGCAAGAAAGAATGATTACTAGCAGAAAGCCCATTTTGAAACCTGAACACACACACAAACTGACTCACACAGAAGAGTTATTACAGCTTATTTAAGTAAAATCATGTCTCTCTCAAGTGATCTATCTTTTAGATAGATCTAGCTATGCAATCTTCCTGTCAGACTTCTACCATTTTTGTCTTCAGATACTTCTCAAATAAAATTTTTTACACCAAAAGTTCCTCACAATGACTATTTTAATTATGAATTTTCTTGTGAAATGCCTTGAAGCATTCACATAATTGGGGTGTGAGCACCGATACAAATAGGGCACCAAGTTGGTGTAAGCTTTCCAGCTGACAGCTGTCTATTGCCTTCCAGTGGTGAGAAATGAAAAATACAAGTAAGCTCCCCCTAATCAAATCCTAGCACTCTTGCCTTACCTTGACGGGTCCTAGCAGTGACTAAAACAAGTAAAGGACTCTCATTCAACATTGATGATGACAATAGTGACGATATAAAGGCTTGAGCAGCATACTAACACAAGATGGTAGAATACCAGACAGGTGAAGAACACACCCACCTTTCCAGACACAGAGGCCTATAATAAGGGAGAAATAGTGTTTTTGGCACATCCTATCCTTAACAATATTTCCCAGGCATTAAATCTATGGGATGAGAAAAACTAAATAAAAATCAATTAGTTTAAGCCTTCATTAAAAACTTTTTCAATGTGAGAACACGGCAAGATGGAAATTGTGAAGGAATAATTAGCATACAGATTTATAAGCTAGGGAAGGTCAGCCAATGTTTAGTTTTGTTCTCAGAATTATTCACTTAGAACTAATAAATGAATTCAGAAAAGTTGTAGGATACAAATCCAATATACAGAAATCTTTTGTATTTCTATATACTAATAATGAACTATCAGAATGAGAAATTAAGAAAACAATTCCATTTACAATTGCATCAAAAAAATAAAATATTTGAGATAAATTTAACCAATGAGGTAAAAGACATGTACTCTGAAAACTGGAAGACACTGATGAAAAAAACTGAAGATAATGCAAATGAATGGAAGGATATACTGTGCTCATGTATTAGAAAAATTAATATTGTTAAAATGTCCATACTACCCAAAGCAATTTACAGATCCAATGCAGTCTCTCTCAAAATAACAATCACAGTTTTTCACAGAACTAGACAAAATAATCCTAAAATCTGTAAGGAACTATGAAAGAACTTGAATAGCCAAAGCAATTTCAAGCAGGAAAAAGAAAAGTGGAAATATCATGCTGCCGGATTTCAAAACACACTACAAAGCTATAGTAATCAAAATGGTATGGTACTGGCACATAAAGCAGACACAAAGATCAATATAACTGAATAAAGAGCCCAGAAATAAAACTATACTCATGTAGTCAATTAATCTATGACAAAGGAGGAAAGAATATTTTATGGAAAAAAGACTGAACAGCTACACACAAAAGAATGAAACTAGACCAATCTCTTACACTACATACAAAAATAAATTTACAATGCATTGAAGACTTTTTAAGACCTGAAACCATAAAACTCCTAGAAGAAAATAGGCAGTAAGCTCTTTGATGTCAGTGTTGGCAATAATTTTTTTGTATCTGTATCTTCAAGTTAAGAAAACAAAAGCAAAAACAAACAAACAAACAAATGGGACTATATCAAGCTGAAAATCTTTTGCATAACAAAGGATACCATCAAGAAAAGGAAAAGGCAACATACTGAATGGGAGAAGATATATACAAATGATATACCGTATAAGGGATTAATATCCCAAATATATAAAGAACTCAGGCAACTCAATATGAAAAAAAAAAAGATTAAAAAATGTGCAGAGGACCTGAATGGATATTTTTCTGAAGATGACAGTTCAGACAACCAACAGGCACATGAAAAGATGCTCAATATTACTAATCATCAGGGAAATGAAAATCAAAACCACAATGAGAATGAGATATCACCTCATACCTGTCAGAATGCCTAGTATCAAAAAGACAAGAAATGCCAAGTGTTGGCAAGGATGTGGAAACAAGAGAACATTTGTGCACTGTTGGTGGGATGTAAATCATTTCAGCACAATGGAAAATGGTATGGCACATCCTCAAAAAAATTAAAAATAGAACTACTATACAGTCCAGCAATTCTACCTCTAGGTATTTATCCGAAGAAAACAAAAACAGTAATTTGAAAAGACATATGCACCCCTATGTTCATCATAGTATTATATATGATAGTCAAGATATGGAAGCAGCTAGATGTCCCTTCATAGATGAATGGATAAAGAAGATGTAATTAATATATACAAGGGAATATTACTCAGTCATAAAAAAATTAAATCTTGCCATTTGTGACAACATGGATGCACATGGATGCATAGGGTATCATGCTAAGTGAAATAAGTCAGACAGAAAAACAAATACCGTAGGATCTCACTTGTATGTGAAATCTATAAAACAAAACAAACAAACAACAAAATAAAACAAAATAAAAAAAAAGACTCATAGATATAGAGAACAAACTGATGGTTGCAGAGGGGTAAGGGGTGGTGAGGTGGACAAAACAGGTGAAGAGGATTAAGAGGTACAATCTTACAGTTATAAAATAAATAAGATATGGGAACATAATATACAGCATAGGGAATATAATCAATATTGCAACAAATTTGTATGGTGACAGATAGTAACTGGACTTATTGTGGTGACATTTTATAATGTATAAAAATACCGAATCAGTATGTTGTATACCTGAAACTAACACAATATTGTATGCCAATTAATCTTCAATTTTAAAAAATCTCAGAAGTTGTGTGGAAACAGGTTTTGTTCATCTTAGAACAGGATGCACAGATAGCAAGACTCAGTTTAGTAGCCACTGGTTGGTCAATTTGAGTTTAGCAAGGATGTAGGGGGAAGAGTTTGGAAGCTAAGATCTTACTATAAGCATCAGTGGAAAATGTTCCATTGTTCAGCATCATTCAGACTATTTGCATTTTATAGATGAAGAATATAAGAACTGAATGGCTAAGCAGCTCTTTCATAGTAAGTTATGAAGCTAGGGGATAAAATTTTCTCAACAGAACTCCACAGTAATTTAATTTGTATATAATCAGATTTGCTTCTTTCTCTTCCCAGACCCCATCACCAAACAGAGGTGAGGTTCACCAAAGTTGATATCTTCTGGAGCTTGTCAAGAGGAGATGGTCTGCGGGTGTGCCTGAGTGGCTCAGCCTGTTGGTCATGATGTCGGTGTCATGACATACAGCCCTGTATCAGGCTCCAGGCTGAGGAGCCTGCTTAAGATTCTCTCTCTCCATAAAAATAAAAATTTTAAAAAATTAAAAAAAAATAAAACAAGAAAAAGTGGTCTCTGATAACTTTGATATTCTGAGATTAATTTCTTAATGGTTTAACAAATGAAAACAAATAAATAAATCTCCCCATTTTTAAGATAGTTACTTGAAGAATGAACAATATTTATTGCACTAACATTTTTTTTCTTTTTAAAGATTTTACTTATTTAGAGAGAGAGAGCACAAGTGTGGGAAAAGGCAGAGAGAGGAAGAAGCAGACTCCACACTTAACAAGGAGCCCAATGCAGGGCTCTATCCCAGGACCCTGGGATCACAACCCGAGCCAAAGGCAGACACCCAACCAGCTGAGAAACCCAAGTGTCCTGCACTAATCTTGAAGTGATATACACTGTATTTTGTATGACTGAAATTTTTGAACTCCAGTTAGTAGGTTATGGAATAATTTTTTTCCATCAGAAAAGGAATATAAAAATTATTCACATTTCACATTAAAGAAATAATAAAGCATGAAGTATCATGCATTTTAGATAGGGCAATATCTTATATTATGGAACTAACTGCAGTGTAGAAACCAGATAATGAACAGGAAAAAAAAAAAAAGAATTGGTAGGGGGAGGTTAGAACTTCAGTCTTTTAAAAATCAAGCCCTATAATTTAATTCAACCTGCCCATCATTAAGTCTACTCTTGAGAATCAGGAAAATAAAGTAGACATTAAATCCACAGTTAAGAATCATAGGACTCCCCAGACCTAGTTCTATTTTCCCTTTTATTTCCCTATTAAATATTGCACCCAATTCAGGTGTCTCTTTCTTGTGGTATACATGGCTTCTCTTTGTTCCAGGACACCTCTTTTCCACAGCAAAAGACAAATTTGGCTATTTTGAGCATAAATGTTAGATCTGATAATAAGAGACATTTTGGCTCCTAAAATAATTTATGTTCAGGTTTTTTGTTTGCTTGTGTTTCTTTTTTATGTGTATATTTGCTTCCATTTTTTTGTTTGTTTTTTTGCCAGAGAACAAGTAACCATCTGAGATGAAGAAGCATTAAAATAATAATACGTACAGTAAGTTACATTAACTTCTATAAATGAACTAAACATTTATCTACTAACAGCCTGTTCACTGAAATTGCTTCAACACTTCTCTTCTCTATGCCCACCACTCTAAAGCTAATATGCCATAAACTATACCGAAACTCAAACAGCTTTTCACCCATCTAAGAGTACCTTAAAATACCATAGCCCACATCATAAACCTTGTAAATATCCTTTTATTTCCTTGATTTAAGGCAATACTGAGGTGCTGTTAAATTTAAGGCGCTATACTCCTTTATTATAGAAGTGTCTAATAAGCTTAACTTTGCTCTGCACTTTTTGTTTGATTCTGGTGAACCCACAGTCAGTAAAAACTAAAACTGAACTCAATACATTTTGCTTTCCATCTTCAAAATTATCAATCTTATCCAAATTACTAAATTTTGGAAAACAAAATGTATAAAAAACCCCTTTTTCTGTTTCCCCTGTGTCAGAATGGATTTGCCATTTCTTCTGTCCTTCTACTTTCACATTATTAAAATGATCATAATCACTGCATTAATAAAATAAATTAATAAAATAAATAATAAAATAAAACCACTCCTTATCCCACTGCAGTAGTTCTTAATTTATCTCAATGGCACCAATTTCTTCCCTCTGCTTATTTGTATGATAAGATAGACATTCATAGTATCTTATGTTAAATTATTGACTGCCTCGCTGCTTAAATAAAAAAATCAAGTTTCGATGTCACCAGAACCAATAGTATTTGAATAAGTATTGATCCAGTCATGCTTATCTCATAAAACCATGCTCTCCAACCAGTATGTGTTTTGTTTTATTTTGTTTTGTGAATCTTCAGATGCTTTACTTGTCCTCAGTCTAGACAAAATTTGCATTTCATTTAAAACTGTATTAAAAATTATTGTCTAAAACAGACACACCTTAAATATTAAGATAAAGAAAGTTTGAAAATAAAATTTTGGAAAAAGATGGACCTTGTAAAAGACTAATCAAAAGAAAGCTGATGTTCCAGTACTAATATCAGACAAGGTACACTTTAAGACAAGAAGCATTATCAGAGACACAGAGAAATGTTTCATACTATTGAGTCAGTCTACAGGACTATACAATAATTCTAATTGTATGCAAAATATATGAAACAAAAAGTAAAATAACTCAAAAGATAATTGGGAAATAGGCAAACCCATAATCCCAATGAGATTATAACAAATATCTCTCAATAACTGACAAGATAATAACTCAGGAGAAAAAAAGTCCATAACAATATAGATAAACAACCTGATTAGAACATTTGACTTAAATAATATCTAGAGATCACTATATCTAATATGTTCTAAATACACATATAACTCAAGTACAAAAAATTTTTTCAAAATGGCTAAAATCAACAACACAAGAAATAACAGGTGTTGGTAAGGATGTGGAGAAAAAGGAAAACTCATGCATTGTTGCCAGGAATGAAAATTTCTGTAGCCCATGTGGAAAACAGTATGCAAGTTCCACAAAAAGTTAAAACAGAACTACTCTATGATCCGTTAATTGCACTACTGAGTATTTACCCCAAAATACAAAAACACATGCATTCCTATGTTAATAGCAGAATTATCTACAATAGCCAAATTATGGAAGCAGCCCAGGTGTCCATCAATTGAGGAATGGATAAAGTAGACGTGGCATATATAATGGAATATTATTCAAACATAAAGAATGAAATCTTGCCATTTACAACATGTATGGAGATAAAGACTATAAAGCTAAATGAAATAAGTCAGTCAGAGAAAGACAAATACCATATGATTTCACTCAGATGTGGAATTTAAGAAATAAAACTAATGAGCAAAAGGGGAAAAAAAGAAAGATAAATCAACAAATAGACTCTTAATCATAGAGAACAGATTGATAATTACCTGAAGGGAGATGGGTGGGGGGATGGCTTAAACACATGATGGGGATTAAGGAGTGTATTTGTCATGATGAACACTGGGTGATTTATGCAATTGTTGACTCACTAAATTGTACACCTGAAACTAATATAACACTGTACATTAACTAACTAGAATTAAAATAAAAACTAAAAACCCCCAAATGTAAACATTTCAATAAAAATTGACTATATACTGGACAGAAAGCATCAAAAATTCTAAAGGATTGAAAAATACATAAACAAAATATAAAAATTCATCTATTTTTATGAGATAAATTGTAACTTTTGTATCTTCCTGATTAATTTACATTTTATATTAAAGTGACTTTTCTTCTATGCTAATTTCTTTCCATTTAAAGTCTATCTTTGTATACCAACAAAGTCAGAGAAGATTTTTTTCATTATCTCACAGATACAAAAAAAAGTAACTATTGAATTGTATTCTTCCAAATGATATGTTGAAGTCCTAATCTCCAGAGCCTATGAATGTAACCATATTTGGAAATAGGCCTTGCAGATGTGATCATATTAAGATGAGGTCATACTGGTAGGTTGGGCCTTACTCCAATATGACTGGCTTCCTTATAAGAAGAGAAGACAGTGACACAGGGAGAATGCCATGTGATGACAGAAGTAAATAATACAGTGATGTAGTCATAAACCAAGGAATGTCAAGGACCCATCACCACCACCAGAAGCTAAGAGGCAAGGAAAGATCGATCCTCCCCTATAGGTTTCAGAGGAAGCATGGCCACACCAACACCTTGATTTTAGACGTCCAGCCTCCAAAACTAGAGAAAATAAAGTTCTGTTGTTTTAAGTCCCTCAGTATGTGGTAATATTTTATGATAGCCCTAGGAAATAAACACTGTATCATTTAACAAATATTTATGATTTTCAAATGGAATAAAAGGCATTTTCATAAAAACTTCAAAGCTATAGATGGAAACATCTATAAATATCATGATTATTTCATTTAAAGACCATTAATGCTTAATACATTTCTAGAGGTATTGACCAATGTTTAGGGAACAGAAAAAGAAACAGGTTTAAGAATTAGAATGGTAGTTAAGATGGCGGAAGAGTAGGGGACCCCTTTTTCAGCCGGTCCCCCGAGTCGAGCTGGATAGGTACCAGACCAGCATGAACATCCACGGAATCAGCCTGAGATGCAGGAAGATGCATCTGGATCTCTACAAATGGCCATCTCCAGCGCTGAGTATTGACGTACGAAGTGGGGAGCCGTGAAACCGAGCACTGATATCAGAAGATAAACGGAAGGGGGAGGGAGCCGCCATGTCCGGGCACCGGGAAGTGGTAGCCACCTGCACAGGGGAGGGGGCAGACTCGTGGATGGCTCCTACGAGACAGCAGACTGAGACCGGGAGCTCCGGGAGCGCGCACAGGGTGGCTGGAGGCTGGCGGTGTTAGAAACACAAAGGACAGAGACACGCCGGCCCTGGAAGTGAGGGCTGGGATGCCGGGTGTGGGGTGCACAGCCCGGGATGCTGCAGGGTTGAGCAGCACCAACAGTAACAGAGTTAAAGTGGCCAGAACATCAGTGGAGAATGGTCCGAGATCCTCTGTTCTGAGACAGAGGCTGAATTTCGGCTGCTGCTGCTCTGACTCTCAGAAGAGCTACTTCAACAGTGTGGCTATTGTGGACATTACTGCTATGAACATTGGGGTGTATATGACCCTTCTTCTCACTACAACTCTATCTTTGGGGTAAATACCCAGTAATGCAAATATTGAGGAACCTCCACACTGTTTTAAAATGAAAACGTTTATGTTGTTCTTTTACTTTTATATCTAAAATGCATAATAAACATTCTTATGACAGATTTTTTTAAAAGATTTTTTATTTATTTATTTGACAGAGATAGACAGCCAGTGAGAGAGGGAACACAAGCAGGGGGAGTGGGAGAGGAAGAAGCAGGCTCCCAGCAGAGGAGCCCAATGTGGGACGCGATCCCAGAATGCCGGGATCATGCCCTGAGCCGAAGGCAGACGCTTAATGACTGAGCCACCCAGGGGCCCCAGATTTTTTAACACAGTAAACATTTTAAGATAAATTGCCAAAAGAGAAATATCAATAGTTCACATTTTTACCTTGCCTTCCAGAAAATTATACAAATATCTATATCAACCTTTAACAAATAGGGGTTTCTCTTTCCGAACAAAATTACCTATACTGGAATTCTTGTACTGATTTCTTACAATCAAATATAAATTACATAAAAATATTGTCCAGCGTTTTATTTCATTTTATGTGATCACTGGTGATATTGAATTCTTATAATAGTTTTGTGACAAATATTCTTAGGAAGTAATTATTTATATTTTGCTAATGTTTTCTTCTGAAACAATAATTTCCTAATTGACTTACACAAGTTTTTACTTATTAATGAAAAGACATTTGTCTATATGCATAATAGTCATAATTTTCCATTCATATATAGTGTTGATCATTGTGTTTTTAAATAATTTAATTTCATGAAGATAATTTGATCGGTCATTAAAATAGAAGGTGTTGAGAGGGGAGTTAAGATGGTGGAGGAGTTGGGGACCCCTTTTACAGCCAGTCCCTTGAGTCGAGTTGGATAGGTACTAGACCAGCCTGAACATCCACAGAATCAGCCTGAGATGCAGGAAGATACATCTGGATCTCTACAAATGAACATCTCCAAGCACTGAGTATTGAGGTATGAAGCGGGGAGCTGTGAAACCGTGCACAGATTCAGAAGATAAACGGAAGGGGGAGGGAGCTGCAAATTCCAGCACAGGGAAGCGGTAGCCACCTGCATGCGGGAGCGGGCGGACTCGCGGACCGTCACCCGTGAGAGAGCAGACTGAGACCGTGAGCCGGGGAATGCACGCCACCAAACTGAAATGGAGCTCCAGTGTGCTCACTGGAACCAGACTNCCATCAAAATTCTAGAGGAGAACATAGGCAACAACTTCTATGACATCGGCCAGAGCAACCTTTTTCACGACACATCTCCAAAGGCAAGAGAAATAAAAGATAAAATGAACTTATGGGACTTTATCAGGATAAAGAGCTTCTGCACAGCCAAGGAAACAGTCAAAAAAACTAAGAGACAGCCCACGGAATGGGAGAATATATTTGCAAAGGACACTACAGATAAAAGACTGGTATCCAAGATCTACAAAGAACTTCTCAAACTCAATATGCAAGAAAGAAATAAAAAAATCATAAAATGGGCAGAAGATATGAACAGACACTTTTCCGATGATGACATAGAAATGGCTAAGNAGAAGATATGAACAGACACTTTTCCAATGAAGACATACAAATGGCTAACAGACACATGAAAAAATGTTCAAAATCATTAGCCATCAGGGAAATTCAAATCAAAACCACACTGAGATACCACCTTACGCCAGTTAGAATGGCAAAGATAGACAAGGCAAGAAACAACAATTGTTGGAGAGGATGTGGAGAAAGGGGATCCCTCCTACATTGTTGGTGGGAATGCAAATTGGTACAGCCCCTCTGGAAAACAGTGTGGAGGTCCCTTAAAAAGTTAAAAATTGAACTACCCTATGACCCAGCCATTGCACTACTGGGTGTTTACCCCAAAGATACAGACGTAGTAAAGAGAAGGGCCATATGCACCCCAATGTTCATAGCTGCATTGTCCACAATAGCCAAATCATGGAAGGAGCCGAGATGCCCTTCAACAGATGACTGGATTAAGAAGCTGTGGTCCATATATACAATGGAATATTACTCAGCTATCAGAAAGAACGAATTCTCAACATTTGCTGCAACATGGACGGCACTGGAGGAGATAATGCTAAGTGAAATAAGTCAAGCAGAGAAAGACAATTATCATATGATTTCTCTCATCTATGGAACATAAGAACTAGGAAGATCGGTAGGGGAAGAAAGGGATAAAGAAAGGGGGGGTAATCAGAAGGGGAAATGAAGCATGAGAGACTATGGACTCTGAGAAACAAACTTAGGGCTTCAGAGGAGAGGGCGATGGGGGAATGAGATAGGCTGGTAATGGGAAGTAAAGAGGGCACGTATTGTACGGTGTACTGGGCTTTATACGCACCTAATGAATCATCGAAATTTACATCAGGAACCAGGGATGTACTGTATGGTTAAAAAACCCATTAAAAATAAAATAAAATAAAATGTCAATTAGAAAAAAAAAGTACTCTGGGGGCGCCTGGGTGGCACAGCGGTTAAGCGTCTGCCTTCGGCTCAGGGCGTGATCCCGGCGTTCTGGGNATGAGCCTGCTTCTCCCTCTCCCACTCCCCCTGCTTGTGTTCCCTCTCTCACTGGCTGTCTCTATCTCTGTCGAATAAATAAATAAAATATTTAAAGAAAAAAAAAAGAAAAGAAAAAAAAGTACTCTGAAAGTACAGTTTGAAATTTACAAAGTAAAAATATAAGCTATACAAACAGAAAAAAAATGAAATAGGTGTTTACCCATATTTGATCATGAAATTTTAATTTGTTTTTACTTAATGGGGATAAACAATCTTTCTCCCTTTTAATACTTCCCCTCTATATTCAATTTATTTCATTTTAAAACAGTTAACCTTCTTTTATTTATATTTTAATGTTTTTCACAGCTCCTATATTCCGAAGGGGTTTCAAAATATGACTTTTGGAGCAAAGTAGTCTGTTTTTTTCTTCAATATGTGATTTATTGATTTTACAAAATACTTATCTAACCCAGTTTTAGTTACTTTTAACAGATTTGACCTTATTTTTGACGGCATATTTTATAGTTCTCTGTCTACGTTATCTTTTTTTATCCTTACCATTTTCTTTATTTTTGTCTTGATTAAATTTCATTTCTATTTTTCTTCAGTTCATTTTCAATTGTATATCAATTTTTTTCACTACTAGTTATCTTACTGTCACTATTAGTAAGTTTAAAAATGATTCAATATATTATGTCACTAATTGATTATTTACCATTTATTGATTAATTGCTCTACATTATAACATAGGGAATTAACAGAAGAAATGCAACATTATTTTACTCCTTTACAACCAGTGTTAGTTTTATTCATATGTGCATTTTTTTGTTTTGCTTTGATCTTTTTTTTTAAAGATTTTATTTAAATATCTAGTTAGCATACAATGTTATATTATATTCAGGTGTACAATTTAGTGATTCAATATTACAAACAACACCTAATGCTCATCACAAATATACTTTTTAATCCCCATAACCCATTTCACCTATTCTTCCCACCCACCTTCCCTCTGGTAACCTTCAGATTTTCTCTATAGTTAGGAGTCTAGTTCTTGGTCTTTTCTTTCTTTTTCCCCCTAGGTTCATTTGTTTTGTTTCTTAAATTCCACATGTGAATGAAATCATATGGTATTTGTCTTTCTCTGACTGACTTATTTTGCTTAGCAATTCCTCTCTAGCTTCATACATGTCTCTGAAAATGGCAAGATTTCATTTTTTAATGGCTGATAATATGTATATCATGATATATATGTATCATATATGAAATTAAGGTACCGATCACACTTAAAATTGCACCAAAAACCATAAAATACTTAGGGATAAACCTAACCAAAGAGTTGAAAGACCTGTACTCTGAAAATATTAAAACATGGATGAAAGAAATTAAAGATGACACAATCAAAATCCTAGAGGAGAACACAGATAGTAACCTCTTTGATATCGGCCATAGCGACTTCTTTCTAGCTATGTCTCCTGAGGCAAGGGGAACAAAAGCAAAAATAAGCTATTAGTACTCCATCAATATAAAAAGCTTCTGCATAGCAATGGAACAATCAAGAAAAATGAAAGGTAATGTATGGAATGGAGAAGATATTTACAAATCACATATCTGATAAAGGATTCGTATACAAAATGCATAAAGAATTTATAAAACTCAGCACCTGAAAAACAAATAATCTCATTAAAATATGGGCAGAAGATATGAATAGACATTTTTCCAAAGAAAACATATGGATGGCCAACAGACAAATAAAAAATGTTTAACATCACCCACCATGAGGAAAATATAAATCAAAACTCCAATGAGATATCACTTCACATTTTCAGAATGGCTAAAATCAACAACACAGGAAACAATGGGTGTTGGTGAGGATGCGGAGAAAAAGGAAACTTCGTGCACGCTTGGTGGGAATGCAACTGGTACACCCACTCAGGAAAACAGTATGGAGGCTCTTCAAAAAGTTAAAAATAGAACTATCCTATGACCCAGCAATTTGCACTATGAGGTATTTAACCAAAGAATACAAAAATACTAATTCAAAGGGATATATGGCTCCTGATGTTTATAGCAGCATTATCTATAATAGTCATATTATGGAAACAAACAAAATAAATGTCCACTGACTGATGAAGAGATAAAGAAGTCCATGGTCAGATGGCATCATGTGCGAATTCTACCAACCACTTATAGAAGAGTTAACACCTATTCTTCTCAAACTATTCCAAAAATGAGAACATGAAGGAAAACTTCCAGATTCATTATATGAGGCCAGAATTACCTTGATATGACATGTACACCACATCAATAAAAGAAAGGATTAAAATGATATGATCATGGCAAGCAATGCAGAAAAGTCATTTGACAAAGTATAACATCCGTTTATGATAAAAACTCTCAACAAAGTAAGTTCAGAGGGAATAAACCTTATATAATAAAGGTTATATATGAAAAACCCACAGCTAATATCATCATCAATGAGGGAAAACTGAGAGCTTTTCCTGTAGAGTCATGAACAAGACAGTGTTGTCCACTCTCACAACAGTATGTATGTATGTATGTATGTATTTATTTGCATTCAATTAGCCAACCTATAGAACATTAGTCTCAGATGTAGTGTTCGACAATTTATCAGTTGTGTATAACAACCAGTGTTCATCACATCACCAGCCCTCTTTACTGCCCATCACCCAGTTACCCCATCCCCCACCCACCTCCCCTCCAGCAAACCTCAGTTTGTTTCCTATAGTTAAGAGTCTTTCCTGATTTTTCTCCTTCTTTGATGACTTCCCATTCAGTTTTTCCTCCTTTCCCCTATGATCCTCTGTGCTGTTTCCTATATTCCACATATGAATGAAACCATATGATAATTGTCTTTCTCTGATTGACTTATTTCAATCAATGTGATATCCTCCAGTTCTAACCACATTGATGCAAATGGTAAATATTCACCCTTTCTGAAGGGTGAATAATATTCCATTGCATATATATACCCCATCTTCTCTATCCATTCATCTATTGATGGACATCTTGGCTCTTTCCACAGTTTGGCTACTGTGAACATTGCTGCTATGGACATTGGGGTGCAGGTGCCCCTTCAGAACATGCATTTGTACCTTTGGGGTAAATATCCAGTAGTGCAATGGCTGCATCATAGGGTAGCCTTATTTTCAACATTCTGAGGAATCTCCATACTGTTTTCCAGAGTGGCTGTCCCAGCTTGCATTCCCACCAGTGAGTGTGAGAGAGTTCCTTTTTCTCTGCATCCTCACCAACATTTGTTGTTTCGTGAGTTGTTAATTTTAACCATTCTGACTGGTGTAAGGTGGTATCTCACTGTGGGTTTGATTTGTATTTCCCTGATGCCAAGTGATGTTGAGCATTTTTTCATGTGTCTGTTGGCCATTTGTATGTCTTCCTTGGAGAAGTGTATGTTCATGTCTTCTTCCCATTTGTTGACTGGATTATTTGGTTTTTGGGTGTTAAGTTTGGTAAGTTCTTTATAGATCTTGGATCTTGGATAATAGCTATTTATCTGATATGTCATTTGCAAATATTTTCTCCTATGCTGTTGTTTGGCTTTTGGTTTTGTCAACTGTTTCCTTTGCTGTGGAAAAGCTTTTTATCTTGATGAAGTCCCAATATTTCATTTTTGCTTTAGTGTCCCTTGCCTTTAGAGACATGTCTAGCTGTGGCTGAGGTCAAAGAGGTTGCTTCCTGTGTTCTCCTCTAGGATTTTGATGGGTTCCTGTCTCACATTTAGGTCTTTCATCCATTTTGAGCCCATTTTTGTGTATAGTGTAAGAAAATGGTGCAGTTTCATTCTTATGCGTGTGACTGTGCAATTTTCCCAAACCCATTTGTTGCAGAGACTTTTTTCCCATTGTATATTCTTTCTTGGTTTGTCAAAGATTAGTTGACCATAGAGTTGAGGGTTCATTTCTGGGTTCTCTATTCTGTTCCATTGATCTATGTGTCTGTTTTTGTGCCAGTACCATATGTCTTGATGATTATAGCTTTGTAATATAGCTTGAAGTATCAGGGGTGATGCCACCAGCTTTGTTTTTGCTTGTTCGCTTTGTTTGTTTGTTTCAACATTCTTCTTGCTACTTGGGGTCTTTTCTGGTTCCGTGAAAATTTTAGGATTATTTGTTCCAGCTCTGTGCAAAGTGTTGATGGTATTTTGGTAGGGATTGCATTGAATGTATAGATTTATCTGTGTAGCATAAACATTTTGAGAATATTTATTCTTCCAATCCAAGAGCATGGAATGTTTTTTACATTTCTTTGTGTCTTCCTCAATTTCTTTTAGAAGTGTTCTGTGGTTTTAAGAATACAGATCCTTTACCTCTTTGGTTAGGTTTATTTCTAGGTTTCTTACGGTTTTTGGTACAATTGTAAATGGGATCAACTCCTTAATTTCTCTTTCCTCTATCTCATTGTTAGTCTATAGAAATGCAACTGATTTCTGTGCATTGATTTTATATCTTGCCACATTGCTGAATTCCTGTATGAATTCTAGCAATTTGGGGGTGGAATCTTTTGGGTTTTCCACATAAAGTAGCATGTCATCTATGAAGAGTAAGAGTTTGACTCCTTCTTTGCCAATTTGAATGCCTTTTATTTCTTTTTGTTGTCTGATTGCTAGGCTAGGACTTCTAGTAGTACCATATTGAACAAGATTGGTAAGAGTGGGCGTCCCTGTCATGTTCCTGATATTAGGGGAAAAGCTCTCAGTTTTTCCCCATTTAGAATGGTATTCACTGTGGGCTTTTCACAGATGGCTTTTATGATATCAAGGTATGTTCCCTCTATCCCTACACTTTGGAGAGTTTTAATCAAGAAAGGATGCTGTATTTTGTCTAATGCTTTTTCTGCATCAATTGAGATGATCATATGGCTCTTGTCCTTATTTTTATTAATGTGATGTCTCACACTGATTGATTTGTGAATGCTGAACCACCCTTGCAGCCCAGGAATAAATCTCACTTGGTTGTGGTGAATAATCCATTTAATGTACTGTTAGATCCTATTGGCTAGTATCTTGGTAGGTATTTTTTCATCCATGTTCATCAGTGATAATGGTCTGTAATTCTCCTTCTTGATGGGGACTTTGTCTGGTTTTGGGATCAAGGCAATGCTGGCCTCACAGAATGAGTTTAGAAGATTTCCTTGCATTTCTATTTTTTGAAACAGCTTCAGAAGAACAGATATTAATTCTTTGAATGTTTGGTAGAATCCTTTGGGAAGCCATTTGGTCCAGACTCTTTGTTTGTAAGCAGATTTTTGATTATTGCTTAAATTTCCTTGCTGTTATGGGTTTGTTCTGGTTTTCTATTTCTTCCTGTTTCAGTTTTGGTATTTTATAAGAGTCCAGGAACGTATCTAATTCTCCCACATTGCCTAATTTGTTGGCATATTGTTGCTCATAATATGTTCTTAAAATTGTTTGTATTTCCTTGCTGTTCATTGTGATCTCTCCTCTTTCATTCATGATTTTATTAATTTCACACCTATTTTCATGACAAATGTTTCTCAATCCCCTCACTTTCAATCTGGAGGTGTCTCTAAGTCTAAAGTCAGTCTCTGGTAGGCAGCATATTGATGGGTCTTATTTTTTTTTAATACATTCTGAAACCCCATGTCTTTTGATTGGAGCACTTAGTCCATTTACATTCAAAGTAAGTATTGATAGAAATGCAGTTAGTGTGATTGTATTACTTGTTTTGCCATTGTTTCTGGAGATTTTCTCTGATCCTTTTTTGTCTTTGCCACTTTTGGTGTCTTTGCACTCAGAGTCCTCTATAATATTTATTTCAGGGTTAGTTTAGTGCTCAGAAATTCCTTTAGTTTTTGTTTGTCTGGGAAACTCTTTACCTCTCCTTCAATTATGAATGATAGCTTTGCTGGATAGAGTATTCTTAGCTGCAGATTTTTCCCATTCAGCACTTTGAATACATCATGCCACACTCTTCTGGCTTGCCAAGTTTCTGTGGAGAAGTCTGAAACTATGCTTATGGGTCTTCACTTGTAAGTTAAGAACTCCTTTTGTCTTGCTCCTTTTAGATATTTTCTTTATCACTATATTTAGAAATTTAATTACAATATATCTTGGTGTTGACCTGCTTTTGTTGATTTTCACGGGAGTTCCCTCTGCCCACTGATTTAAATGTTTCTTTCTTTCCCCAGATTAGGAAGGTTTTCAGCTATTACTTCCTGAAATAACTTTTCTGCCATATTTTTCTCTCTCTTCTCCTTCTGGGACTCCTTAATAGGAATGTTATTACATTAGATGGAGTAACTGGGTTCCCCAAGTCTATTCTCATAGTTTATAATTCTTCTTTCTCTCTTTAGTTTAGCTTCATTTTTTCCCATTTTATCACTAATATCACTTTTATATCACTAATACATTCTTCTGTCTTCCTGCCTGCTGTTCACTGCATCAACCCTGTTTCTAATCTGAGTTAATGCATTCCTCATTTCTGACTAATTCATTTTTAGCCTTTTTATCTCTGTGGTAGGGGTCTCCCTGATGTCTTCCATTCTTCTCTGAAGCCCAGTGAGTGTTCTTATGAATAGCTTTAAATTCTCCATCAAGCATGTTACTTATATCTGTTTTGCTTAGACTTCTGGCCATGGCCTTATCTTATTCTTTCATTTGGAATGAATTCCTCCTACTTGGCATTTTGTCTAAGTCTCTGCCTTCTATGTTTCCTGCTCCTGAGAGTAATGGTTTTATGGAGAAGAGATCATATAGTGTCCAGGGCCTGGCACTTCAGGGAGCATCTCTGGTATGTGCTGTGTGTGCTCTGCTGTTGTTTTGGCTCTTCTCTCTTTCAGGCCAGTCATCTGCAGAGACTCTCTTTGCCTATAGTAAGCAGTGCTTGTTTCTTGGGTAAAAAGTGGTGAGTTTTAATGAGGTGTGCTCTGGTCTGCTTGTTAAATGAGACCTGATACTAGTTCCACTAGAACTGAAGCCCTGAAGAATTCTCTGGTCAGGAGATGCTGTATGGGCAGGGGTTTCTGCTGATCTTCTAAGGAAGAGGCCTGCCACTCTGTGACTGAGGTAAGCTTGGCCGAGTAGGATAGTTCCACCAGATCACTGGGATGTGTGACGTGGTGTAAATAAGGGAGGCAGCCTGTGTTGGTGCTATGCCGCTTCTTACAGGTAGCTCTGTGCTGAGGGTCAGAGAAGGGAAATGCTGCCAGGCAGCTCCTTTGTCCCCCAGAGAGACATCTCCATGAATGCTGTCTAATAGGGAAGCACTCTGAGAAGAGCAAATAATCTCCCTTGTGGGTCACAGGCATTTTTCAGATTGCTATTTCCACATTGTCTTCTGGGTTTTTTGCCTGTCTTCTCTCCAGGAGCTACACAGTTCCCTCCAGGTTCTATCTGAAGCCAAGCCTGCTGACCTTTAAAATTCTAGGCTTTAGAGACATGGTGTGGTCAGGGGCTTGGGACTTGTGCTGGTCTTCTGGGGGAGAGGCCCACCACTCTTGGACTGAGGCAAACCTGACTAAAAAGGGCAGTCACATCAGAGCACAGGGTGTGGGACTTGATGTAAAGAAGTTAGGCAGCCAGGGTGGGCTCCAAAACACTCCCTGCCGGTGGCTCTGTGTTTATGCTGAGGGGTGGGGGATAGAAATGTTACAGGCAAGCTCTTTTGTCTTTGGAGAGGCTTCTCTGTGAATGCTGCCTCTCAGTAGTGTGCTCTATGAAGAGCAAATAATCTCCACTCTTCCCCCCTCTCTTGTGCTCCAGGTGTTCTTCAAATCACTGTTTCCACAGCCACCTGCCCCTGAGTTGTTTGTCTGCCTTCTCTCCCCTGCTGGTTGAAAGAACTCACAAAAATTAGCCCCTCTCATTTTCTCAGCCAATAGCTTTGGGGAAATGTTCTCCCTGTATGTTCCTCTGTGTGCTCTACTCTCTCACCCATCTCCATGATCACAGCTCCCTCCCCTCCACAGTACTCATGTGATCTATCTCTCCCCTAAACCACATCTCCACACTTCCTACCTTCTTTGATATGGCCTCTTTTCTCATTAGTTGTAGAGTTCATTCTGTCAATCTTCAGGTAGATTTCTGGGTATTTAGGATGATCTGATAGTTATCTAGTTATGTTTGTGGGATGAGATGAGCCTAGGCTCCTCCAACTCTGCCACCATCTTTTCTGTCCTTCTCCTGGTCTATTTTAATAATTTTGAATTGTAGGTGCAAATTATTTTATTTTTTTCTTACTTCATGTTTAGTCTTTTGCAAATGTGGGGGGCTTGAATTAATTTCCATTATTCTGCTATCCATAAGTTTTTCTAATTTCACTGGTGATTTACTTTGGGGATAGAATATCTTCCTCAAACCATGAAAAAGTGAGTTTTAAATTTTTATTTGTCACTTCATTGAAGGAAAGACACTTTATTGATTATTTTAAATATCTTAGCAAGGGCATGTGGTAAGATATTTCATAACCTTGCATTTCTAGAATTATTCTTATTTTGCCATTATATATGTGTGATAACCTGGCTAGGTATGAATTTGTCAACCATGAGGGTTGATTTTATGTGTCAACTTGACTGGACCATGAGGGTACCCAGATATTTGGTCATAGATTATTTGAAGTATGTTTGTAAGAACGTTTATGGATATGATTGACATTTGAATCCATAAACTGAATAAAGCAGATTGCCCTCCCTTATGTAGGTAAGCCTCATCCAATTTGCTGAATGCTGAATAGAACAAAAGGGCTGACCTTCCCTTGAATAAGAGGCAATTACTCCTGCCTACATGCTTTGAACTAGGACACTGGTCTTTTCTGGACTTTGAACTTGAACTGAAACATCAGCTCTTCTTGGGCCTTAGCATAAAGGGTTTCACTAACATTGGAACTTACATCATTGGCTTTTCTGGTTCTCAGGCCTTTGGGCTCAGTGTGGAAGAATACATACACTACCCTAGGCCTTCAGGTCTTTAGACTTCTCAGCCTCCATAATCACATGAGTCACTTCCTCATAAAAGTATCTATATATACATATATATCAATAATATGTGTATATTATACATATGTATATAATGTGTACATCTATAGCATATATAATACATGTAATATATAACATTATAACAATTATAATTACATATATATTATGTCTAACATTATAACACAATTATAATTATGTCACAATATAATATTGTCAAATAACATATATACTATATATTGCATATTATATATATATATATATATACACACACCAAAAATACATATACAGGTAAATTAGAAGTTTTCAAACTATTCTAACCCATATTTGATTACCCATCATGGATATTCTCTAGTTTTTCTTGATGCTAACCTTAAAACTGAACTCAGTATTTATAAAGAGATAATGTATATATACATATGTGTGCATATATATATTATTTTTTTCTATTTATCCAGAGAATCTTAAAAAGTAGCCAACTATCATCTATTTCTTTAGAACTCTGTAAAAATTTGTCTCAATTTATTTCTGAGATATAGTTCTCTAGAAGAAAAGTCAGACTCCAATATGATCAATTTTAACCCACAGAGGTAATATAGATAATTTGAATTCTTGTAAGAATATTTTTATCCTTGTTTAATGATATAAAAATCACATTTTTGTAGCAAAATGATTAGCCCACCTTTATCCTCATGATCTACGGAGAGAAGCATCATGCATAAATTAATATTTTAATAAGTCTACTCTGAAATTAGAACAAGAGAGCATTGAGTCTCCTGTTAGAATTGAGAGAACTTGGAATATATATAACAATGTTTTGAAAAAACAGAAGCAATATTAAAGACTGATTTGGGAAAGTGCAAGGATAGGAATGAGGTCTGGTGAGGAATGGAAGAAAGAGGACTTTATGGAGTACTATAAATATATAAATGAAATTTCCATTAAATTTCTTGTTATATAGTATAAACACTCCTATGTATCCATGAAAAATCTTCAAAATATCTACATTTATCACTAATGTTTTGTAGAGTTGATTTTCTCTTTATCTGTAAATACTGAGTTCAATTTTAAGTTAGCATCAAGAAAAACTAGAGAATATCCATGATGGGTAATCATATATGGGTTAGAATAGTTTGAAAACTTCTCATTTTCCTGTTAATTTATTTTTAATATAGATGTCCAAATAGCTCAGAATTTTTTTTTCTATTCCTTTATTGTAGGCTAAATAACAGCTCTGAAATCCTAATCCTGGGTCCGGTAAGTCACTTTCTATGACAAAAGGGACCTTGAAGACGTAACTAAATTAAGGATACTGAGATAGAAAGAGTATCCTGGTTTACCTTGGTAGAATGTAAATGTAATCACAGAGTTCCTCATAAGAGGGAGACAGAGGGAGGTTGAGCAACAGAAAAGAAGGCAATGTGAAGACAGAAGCAGGGATTGGAGTGATGTAGCCACAAGCCAAGGAATGCCAGATTCCACCAGGAGTTAGAATAGCCAAAGGACAGATTGTCCCACGGAGCCTCCAGAAGGAACCAGCCCTTCTGGCACTTTGATTTTAGTCCTATAAGATCTATTTTGGACTTATGGCCATCAGAATAATAAAATAATTACCAGAAATGGCCAAATTAGAAGGCTATCATTCTAGGAAGAAGAAAAGCAAATATACAGAGCACAAATTGGAAATGAACCCAGCATATTGTAGGAACAATAAAAACACAGACATGGTTGAAGTATACGGGATGAGTGGGAGAATGTAGCAAGATAAAGTATGAGAGTTAGGTAGGGGCCAGCTTGAGCACACCTTTGTCAATTTAAGATTTAGAAATTTAGATGTTTTTCTTTAGCAAACAGAAAGCTACTGAAAAATGTGAAAGAAAAGAAGACAAAACAAGACAAGGCAGGACAGGACCATGCAGGATAAGATGGAACAGGACAGGACAATATAGAAACAGACAAGACAAGACAAGACAGACAAGGCAATTCAAGACAAGACAAAGAGAAGAGAAAAAGAAATGATAGTCTAGTAGACATATTAATAGTATAAACTATTGAATTTGGAGGCACAGAGAGAAAAGGGATGGCAAAATCAAAGGTATTTTTTGTGGTCCAAGAAAACTTTTTGAAGTTTTAGTCCTGCCTCTATCTTTGTTAGAATATAATTAGGCATGTAGAGACTCTTGTTGTACTGCCTGCACTGCAATGAAACTTCGGTTTCCTCATGTAAAAAAAATAAAAATAAAACAAAAACAAAAACAAGATTAGCATCTGACTTGCCCATTTCATTCTTACTCTAAAAAGTAAATTCAGGGGCACCTGGGTGGCACAGTGGTTGGGCGTCTGCCTTCGGCTCAGGGCGTGACCCTGGTGTTATGGGGTCGAGCCCCACATCAGGCCCTTCCGCTATGAGCCTGCTTCTTCCTCTCCCACTCCCCCTGCTTGTGTTCCCTCTCTCGCTGGCTGTCTCTATCTCTGTCAAATAAATAAATAAAATCTTTAAAAAAAAATAAAAAAATAAAAAGTAAATTCAGAATAACTGTATGTAAAGTGTATATAAAATTTTATATAAAAATGCAATTCTAAGAGTGAGGTGGCATATAAATAGGCAAAGAGCATGGAATATGTACAAAGACTAAATTGACTCCTAATTTTAAGACCACCCCTCACCTCCTGTTTATTGAGGAATTTAATAAGTTCTGAGTTTCAGCTGTTTCTGACAAAATGGTAGTAATGACAATTTTTTGAGTTATTAAAAACTATCATGTGATAATGTACATAAAACACATAGCACGCAGCCTCACACAGGTTTTTTAAGTTTGTTAACTAAATTGGTTAATTAGTTAAGTTAGTTTTGTTCTTTTGTTTTTTTTGTTTTGTTTTGTTTTTAGTGATAGTGGTTTGATAGTGGTAGTGATAATGTGGTAGTAATAGAAGTGATAGTACTGGTAGTAGCAGAATTAACATAAGTCAAGCTGTATCGTCATGCCTTTGATTATGAAATGCTTCAGGACAGTCTGCATTCAAGTATGTACTATTTGTTTCATTTTCTTTTAAAAATACCTTAATTAACATTTTCCACATTCAGAGTTTTACAATAATTATAGCATAACTTTGTCTGATTTCAATCTAGTACAGCTCTGATTTTAATGCCAAAAATAAAAAAAGATAATTGAGAGGGGCTTAAGCTTACTTTCCATTTGTAGGCTTGCATACATTGAAGTAGCTTGGAGTAAATGAAAGAACTTTAAATTTGCATTTAGGGTAACAGGATTAATAAGCAATACTTAAGTCTACCAACACCTCAATTCCCTCATCTATAAAATGACAATAATATTACCTATGTTATGTGGGATTAAATGTGGTATAATTTAAAGTTCCTTGAACATTGCTTGGTATATATATATACTCAATAAATAATAACTCTTTTTATTATATCTTATTCAAAAACCTCACTTCCATCTGCTTTTATTGGAGCTGTTAAAGTGTTTTTTTTTTTAATCAAAATGATTATATGTTCTTCCTAAGAAGACCTATCTGTTCTTCCTAAAGAGGGAATTGTGTATTGATCATTAATTTTAGGTCACCCTTCCAGATGTCTTGGACCTTTTGCACCTGAACAATCTCCAAAATACATGCCTTTTATCTCTGATATCTGAAAATCGTATCAGATGCTTTATTTCTTGGAGTTTGGATTAATGCAACTATAGGCACTGAGATTTATCTCAGTTGAATTATAATCACTTACTCTTTTGCTGGGCAAAAAGCTTTATGGTTTACTATTTTTCTTGCACCTCTGAAGTAACTGACTAAGCAGACAATAACAAAAATGACAAACTAGTCAAAACTATTTTAAAATGTAACTTGTTTTCTCTTCATTTTCATGCATGTTTTTCACACTTGGTTTTTCTTCCTCCTTTAGTTTTTCACACTCTCCCCATTTGGTTACTTTTTAAAATTTTTTTTGAATTCTTTAAGAGGTCATTCTTAAGGTTAATATTTGGCTAAAAATGACTATAATTCACACAAACTCCTGTAGCTATGTTCCTGTTGCTGTTTTTATTTATTTTTCTTCCTGTAATATGTATTTAGTCTTGTAAAGAACCCATACTCTCAAAGTCCTTCTGTCACTACTGTTTCTTTTCCTGTTGAAGTTTTCTTATTAAGACCACCAGAAAAAACTGGTTGATCAAGCAAAGTTGGCTTTATTAAAATTTCAAGGCAGAGTACAATCTTTGCAGAGTCTTGGGAATGTCTCAAAGGGGAAGTCTGGCAGAAATAATGATATTTGGAAAAATGGATAATTTGCTAGAAAAGCTGATGAATTCATCCTTGGAACATGAACCTGTGTAATGTTATAGTTAAATCAGTTTATGCTCTTATCTTGGAAAATATGGCCTTAACAAGCTGCTGTTAAAATTTTTGAACTCAAGTTATGTTGCATTGTTTGTTCAGTTTATCTATTTCGTGAGTCATGGTACATTTGCTTTCCAAATTTTGGCTTTTGTTCTATTTCTCATTCCTTCCCCCAACCCCCTTCTTCTTCCTTCCCTATGAGAGAGAAAAATACTACTAATTAATAGTTGGGAAAATATAATCAAAATCATGTCTTTGCTAGTAAGCAATAGAAATAAATCTGAAACATAACTCCAATCCAAAAACTCTTTTAGCTATTGCTAGTAACACTCCTAAATATGTTAGAAAACATATTTTTCAAATGATCTATCATTTAGGTATGTATGCTTTTATCATAAGAAGTGATGAAAATTAAGACCAAATTAAATTATTGACAATATATTATTTTGGAATATATATATGGAAAAGAATATATATATATATATGAAATTCCATATATATATGGAAAAATCATGATATGGTACTATTTTATTATATTTTGTGTCCAATACATAATTTTTTCATGCTGATTTTTCAGTGTTTTAAACGCAGAACTTAATGGTGTACTTTTAGTAAAAGCTGTAAAGAGTTCCCTCACTGGTGTAGTTGTTACTTTATTTCAAATCACATAAGTTGTGAAAAGAAAGGAAATTTGTGTTGTTATAGCTTTCAAATGGAATTACAGGCCTCTCCTTTAGAGGAATAGATATCATTTATTTGAGAAATACTGTTCATGAAGTTAAAGTACAGGAAGCAATGAAGGAGAATTGGATTAGAGATGAGCAGATAAGTTTTCTCCATTCCCTTGCTGTTCCTGGAAGCAACATGATAAGTGCACAAAGTATTTGCTCAAAATATACAATACTCCTGGGCATGAAATAGTGTCCCTTTTATGCACCAACATAAAAAAACAACAACAAACTTTAATATTAAAAACAAAAGAAACTCTTTTTCAGTCTGGAAGCATTAAAGGTTTGTGCTTTTTTATTAGGCAACTCTGTGACTTTGCTCCATAAGAGATCTGTAAAATAAATAAATAACTTAAACACTACAAAATAAAGACTAATTTGATGAATATAAATGAGGCAAGATAATTTATTCAGTTACTTTGCATGTAATATTTTAGAGTCTCTCTTCCAATAAGTTAACTGTAACTTTGCATTTATTTGTCTGACGGAATGTTGCTGTCCTAGAATCAGAAGCTGGTTCAAGTCAATGATTCTTCCTGTGATTTGTAAAAAAAACTAAAATTACTAAACTAAATATGCTAGAAACTTCAAAGAGTAAAAGCAAAATTAGGAGTGCTTTTTAGAGGAGCAGGAATGAAGAGATGAAGATTTTCCAAACTGGAAAGAGATCCTTGAAGGGAGGGAACCTGCTAAGCATTTAGTATGGGCTCCTTGGAGAGTTGTAAAGGCCTCAGAGTGGTTATGTGAGTGGTGCCTCAGGAGGGTGGGCCCTAAGCACTGAAGTTTCTGATCTTGCCAGTGTTCCCTGGCTCCAAGTTTTGCGTGAGAGGCTGAGAACCACTGAATCTCCAGGCATTTTCAGATTAACTAGGGTAGCCAATCAGTACTTTGACAGTGTGTGACAATCTGGGACTTCCAAATGACTCTGGAGGAAAACCTGATAACCTAGAAGTGAATTTCTCACTAGTCCACAAAGATGCGGAGAAATCACACTCAAAGTTGAGTTAGTTGTAACAACTCCCTGAAAAGTGATAAACAATGAATACTTATACCAGGCATGATGTTGTTACCTTCTGGGACAAATGAACTCAGATACATAGAGAACTACAGATCTACAGGCAACCTTAGAAGAAATGTTTAAATTTTATAAGGCATGAATAAAGATTCTTTTTTTTTTTTTTAAGATTTTTTATTTATTTATTCGACAGAGCTAGAGACAGCCAGAGAGAGAGGGAACACAAGCAGGGGGAGTGGGAGAGGAAGAAGCAGGCTCCTAGTGGAGGAGCCTGATGTGGGGCTCGATCCCACAACGCCGGGATCACGCCCTGAGCCGAAGGCAGACGCCTTAACCGCTGTGCCACCAGGCGCCCCGATGAATAAAGATTCTAATATCATATCTTATGCTATGGAACATTGTTTCAGTTCCATTGAAGTAAAATACATCTTGTTCTCTTTTTTTAATAATAATTTTTTATGATGTTATGTTAGTCACCATACAGTTCATCCTTAGTTTTTGATGTAGCATTCTATGATTCATTATTTGCATATAACACCCAGTGCTCCATGCAATATGTGCCCTCCTTAATACCCATCACCGGTCTATCCCAATCCCCCACCCCTCCCCTCTGAAGCCCTCAGTTTGTTTCCCAGAGTCCATAGTCTCTCATGGTTCATTCCCTCTTCTGTTTACCCCCTTCATTCTTCCCTTCCTTCTCCTACCTATCTTTCTGGTATTTCTTATGCAGAGAAAGACAATTATTATCTTGTTCTTTCTAAGTGCACACACACACACACACAAATGATCTTTTGCAGTCCCTAGTGTAAGGCCACTTCTGAGTAGGAACTATAAAATACCATGAGATACACCAAAACCATTTCAATGGGTTTAGGAAAAGGGTTAAATACCAGACCTAAGATTAAATCTAGTGTTTGCATTTCAATGGAGAGCTAAAACTTACTGAGAATGAGAGAAGTACACTGGTGATTTTAAATACATTACAAATCCACAAACCCTTAATTTTTCTCTCTCACTTACTCTTCCATAATTTCTAATTAAATCCCAAAGTGGAATCCTATGCAAATACAGGCCACCTTTTTTTTTCTATTCTGAATAAATAGCAATATCATTTATTTTTACAAATAAGAAATCTTAAATGAATTATACAAGTTTAGCAATATGTATCTCTCTCTATATATATAGATATATGTATTCATATATCTATCTATCTATCTATATATATCTATATATATATATATATATATATTCATAGACAGAGTTTGGGACTCTAGAGTTTGGGATTTCTACAAAATTTTTAAGTCATTTCATTCAATACACACTTATTGAACATATAGTAAGTAAACTCTGGGGATGTAAAAAGAAATCACCTTGAATTTCCTCCTTAAAAAACCAAAAAAACACAACAAAAAAGATCACCTCCCATTAGGAGTAACCATAAAGAAAATGTCATAAAAGTAGTAGAAACATACGGCTATCTTATAATTATTTGTTTTTTTCCCTTGTGAGTTACCATTCCTTATAGGAAATCCATGTTGGAAAATTCCTCCAAAGAACAGAAGAATGGCAGCTCTATTAAGCTTGGACTACAGTCAGTCTCAGAGAAAATCTTTGGGTAGTTTCTAAAGCCAGGAGTACAAAAATACAGGTTGTTCATCCTGCAAGATACTAAGGCCACTCTGTTACCTATTAGATAGTATCATATAGGAAAAAATATAAAAGGAGATTCTTGCTACATTTTTATCTTTCTTTGGATCTCTAGAGGTATAGCAGGTATAAAATAAACACTATATCATATATGTTGTTCATTCACAATCTTTATGTATATGTAAATTCTTAATACCTATTTTTATTGTTGCTATCTTGAATGCCCGTATGAGGCTCTTGGCAGAGCCAATTATTATTTACCTTACAACAAATATCAAATGTGTGTTCCCCAATTTCTTATCCTTGGGGTGATACAGAAAGAATGTATGGAGTCTGTAGGCAAGGAATGCTGGAAAAAAGAATCTAAATCTGGGAATGTGTATACATGTTATTCCCTTCTCTTCTTGAAAGGAGGTGAAAAAAACCTCTGTTCCTTGGATAAAATCTCAGGTTCTTGCTCTAACCCTTTAGAATGTAAATAAATTTCTCCAGGGGATAGATAAACCCAGTCAGTGTCTCCTGTTCTACAATGCAGGGAAGAGGTCTTCAATGTCACACTCCCATCTCTTCACCAACATTTACACGTGTGTCTGGAGTTAGGTGCATCTCTCTAGAGTTTTTTCATTAGCTATACATGGAATTTTAAATTAACTTCTAAAGCTTGCTCTTTTAGTCCAAGTCCTAAGTTCCAGTAATATTTGTTCAGAAACAAAAAATGATTTCTCTGCAATTCTACAGGTTCATACTCACCTGTTCCCTCATGAGCTCTTTTAATTCTGTACAAGAATTATTTTTATTAGTCCAATAGCATTAATCTAAATTTTTGACAAACTGAACATAAACGTAAGGTTTGCTTCCTAGTAAAGCATGTTAAAATCTTAGTAAGGGGATAAATAACATAAACCTAAAGGACAAAGAAAATACAGAAAAAATAAAATAGAAATAAAATAAGGATACATTTTTTAAAGTGAAATGAAGGCAGACACTTAACTGACTGAACCACCCAAGAGATTCTTAATTATAAAGAACAAACTGAGGATTACTGGAGGGGAGCTGGGTGGGGAGATGGGGTAATTGGGTGATGGGCATTATGGAGGGCACTTGATGTAATGAGCACTAGGTATTATATGCAACTGATGAAACACTAAATTCTACCCCCAAATTAATAATGCACTACAAGTTAACTAACTTGAACTTAAAACAAAACAAAAAAACCTGTAGGGCTGCTTAAGTACAAAGAAAAAAAAAGCTCATGAAATAGTATAAAGGAGATGATGGCACTAAGCATTTAAAATTAAAGTACTGGTTCAAAGGCCATTTAATAAAAATACATTATCTAGCTACTAGTTCTATCTTGATGATGCAGGTAATGACCATTCTCTAATTCCAGAAAATGATAGACATTTTCTTCATCTAAAGATTTTGGAACAAAAGAATAGCACTCTACTTAGGTTCTAGTGTAAAGAATGGTAGCAGGATGTAGTATGCAGTCAACATGTGCATGCTAAACAATGATACCCCAAGACTTCGACAAACCTGCCTCCACACTCCACTTAGGTTCTAGTGTAAAGAATGGTAGCAGGATGTAGTATGCAGTCAACATGTGCATGCTAAACAATGATGCCCAAGACTTTCACAAACCGGCCTCCACACTCCACTGTCTCTGCCCAGACAAGAGAACTCAATCTTTTTCATTAAAGATTTACATTTACTAAATGTAAATAGCCTCAAGAAAACAAAAGTAAAAATATTGACATTTGAAAGTTCTCCAAGTAAAATTTTTCTTACAACTCATTTCCTTGTCAATAAATCCTGTTTATTCCATAATTTTTTTAGTTTTATACTCTTCAGTATTATTAGACAGTCAAAGTTTGCCAGTATTTTAGGATCTTTTGACAGGAAAGTAAAAAAAAAAGAGAGAGAGAGAGAGAGATAGACAGAGAGGGAGCGAGGGAAGAGAGAGGGATGGTGGGAAGGAGAAAAAAAGGAATGGAAATCAATAAAATTAACTGAGAAGAAACTAAAAGAGCATATAAAAAGAAGGATATTTTTTAAAACCTGACAATATACTTTTCAAACTTTATTTATTTGTTTATTTATTTATTTGACAAACACATGTTGCTTATTCTGAAGCAGGCATTGTTCTAAAGGTTTTAAAAATATTAATTCAATAAAGAAATGAAAAGATCCTTATATATATGAAACAGGAAGTGTATACTACAAAAAGAGCATTCACCTTACACTAATGAGATCATGAAAGATAAGAAAAATGTATTTATCAAGAAGATCCAAATTTCAAATAACAGGAATTTTAGAAAGAGAGAGCAAGGAAAATGATAGGAAGAAAAGTGAAGAAATGAACAGAACAGATATGTTACTCCAAATTGAAGGAAATAGATCTTAAAATTACTAGAGTCCAAAGAATAACCAGTTCAAAGAATAACAAAATCATACACCATAGAACAAAAATATAAAACTGCAGAGCCATGAAAACAAAGAGAAGATTTAAAATGCTACAAAAGAAGTGGGAAGTAACTATCAGAAAAAGTCAGATATTCCCAGTCATGTCAGAACAGAAATTATTCTTTCATGCACACTTTATGCTTTGAACATAGTTCAACAATAAATAAAATATTTTAAAAAAGGAATTTAAAATTGAGGCTAGCTGGAAGAAGATATATGCCCTGTAGATGGGAAAAAAATGGAAAAATTTTGGAGGGAGTAACAAGATTGTATCTGGAAATCTATGGGTTTCTGGATCCAGGATCAGACAGTGACAGCTGGAAGTTTGAGCCTACAAGATCAGAATGGCTAAAAGTGATCCATTTGATATGGTAGACTAGAATTGGAATCCCTGATTGAAGTTGCAGCCTGTTATAAAGGGTCTCTATGGAAAAAGCAGTTGAAAAAAAAATTACTACTGCCAAATGTTACATGGAAATGGATATTATAATCTCCTGGGGATGGAGGTTGTTGGGAAGATACACAATCTCATGATCACAGAAAATGAATCTTAGGTATCTTTATGGGGCAAGAAATCCAAAAGTTCTGAGAAAGTCAAACTTCTGGACCAAGAACCTGAGTGAACAGATGAAGGCAATCATTAATCATTGAATGAGAACAACAGTTATTAGAGCTTATGGGAATTAGAAAATGGCAGGATACAGAACAAAGAGCATACAAGAAAATTATGTAAAATATTGATAAAAAGGCTATACATCTGTGCAAGATTGTGTTTGTATAGATATATCATGATATGAGTATGAGGTAAATATGAAAGGATAAATATTAGGTTGTCATTGGATTACCAGGGTATAGTACAAGACAAATAAAATGGCAAAATAAAATAAAACAAAGCTGCCTTAAAAAGATCATAAATACCTACAATATGATCATATTCATTCATTTATATAAAATTATATATATATAGCCATTTATATTTATCCTTGAGATAAAGAAAAATTCTAACAGTTGGAGTAAAATCTAGATGCATTCCAGTAAAAAATTAACTTAAAAAATTATATGAGATTTGACAATAACAACAAAAACTTAAAAAAAAGATAATCCATGAAACAAAATGGAAGCATATTTATAAGATATGAAGCAGATTGTGACAATGCAATAAGCATTATTAAAAGAAGTAATACTTAAACATGTTCTGGTATTGAATAAAAATGTGAACATTAGGCAAAATACATAAAAATAAATCTACACATAGAATCCTAGTGAAATGCAAAACACAGTGTATTGATTTCATATTGCTAACTGTAACAAATTACCACAAGTTTGATGACTTAAAACAACCCAAATTTATTAGCTTACATTTCTGGAGGTCAGAATTATGAAATGTCTCCCTGGCCTAAAACCAAGATACTACAGGAGTTGTTTCTTCTGAAGGCTCCAAGGGAAAATCAGTTTCCTTTATTTTCCAGCTTGTAGAGGCTACCATACTGCTTGGCTCATGGCCCTTTCCTTCTTTAAAGTCAGCAATCATATTACTCTTGTCACACCTCCTTCTCTGACTCTGACTTTTCTGCCTCCTCCTTTCACTTGTAAGCACTCTTGTAATTATGTTATGCCCACCCAGATAATTCAGGATGATCTCACTATCTCATGATCCTTAATATACTCCCAACTGGAAAGGCTCTTTGCCTTAGAAGGTAATGAATTCACAGGTTCCAGGGACTAAAATGTGGGCATTTCGGGGGTGGGGAGGGGTGCGGGGGCATTATTCTGCCTACCTACCATGGTCAAACATTTTTTGTAGTGATCAGAGAAATATGATAGTTTGCTTAGAAAGGAATACATATATATATATATATATATATATATGTAGCAGGTGATTCCTCTCTCATTCATTTTATTCTTTCATAAACTAAGTATCTATATAAGAAGGTAACTATAAAAAACTTTTATTAGGTGAGGCCATGGGAACCATATCAGAATACATTGCAATTATTTAATAAGGACTTAGGCCAAAATGGTAAATGTACCTGTCACCAACTCTTCTGGAATATGTTTGCCTGTAGAAATGTAATGCATTTGAGACAGAGAGAGACAGAAATTTCCTCATAAAAATTTCCTAATGGATTGTCTTCAGGAAAATGTGACTTGAGGCACAGTATGGGAAAGCTCTGAAAAGGAGAATAATGAGGTCTAAGAAGGGGATGTTCATTGGTTAGTAGTTCCGGAGATGTGGTCTCCAGGACAGAGAAGCACGAGAAAACTATGGGAGAAGTAACTTAAAGAAGGAGTGCAAGATGAATGAAATTATGTAATTATTCTCTTTATCCTCAGAAATTACTTAGAGAAAGGACCTCTGGTGAAGAATATAATTCTGAATATTAGGGATGGGGGACCATCTCACTTAAATATTTCAAAATATGTGACTTGGAATAATATCTTTGGAGATACATTTATAAAGCCTGAAAATTTTTAATGCAGTGGCCTATGACCAAGGATTTCTGTCCCTGAGATATTTATAATGGGAAGTCCATGGATACACATGTTCAAGAATGTGTACTGCAATACCATATAAGTAAGGAAACATTGGAAACAACCTACATATCTATAAGAAGAGAAGAGATAAATACATTTTGGTATATTTTACTAAGGAAAAATTATACAGTAATTAAAATGAATAAAGATTATGTAAATGTATGTATATGAATACATTTCAAAATATATTCAATAAAATATTAATAAAGTACACATACAGTTTCATGCACTTATAAAAGTGTTTTTAGAAACTCAAAAAGCACTACATATTATTTTTAGGTCTATATATCTATTTGTCAATATATAACAAGAGTATAAAAATCTGTATGGAATTCAATTTCCAAGTTCACAATGGTATCTATATGGAGGTAGAAAGAAATCTGGGTTTTTATTGTGTCAGTTATATTTGGTTATAATTTTTTAGTATATAAAGTAAAACGTACCTTTAAAAAGTGCACAAATCTTAAGTAGCCAACTCAATAAATTTACATAAAGAGAACACAACTATGTTATTATCACCCAGTTCTGGATATAGAATATCAATAATCAGAAGGTATCCCATCTGTCCCATCTTATCAGCTATTTCAATAGCAATAGAGGAACACAGAAGACAATGGAACAGTGTTTTCAAAATTCAAGATCATTTCAACGATTCTCTTGACTCACCACAGGTTTGTTTTGCCCGTTGTTGAACTTTATCTAAATGACATCATAAAGTATGTGCTCTATTGTGTCTGGCATCTTTCACTGAAGTTTATTTATGTTTAGAAGATTCATGCTTACTATGTTTGATAGCAGTATTTTGTTAATGTTCATTGTTTTAAAGGATTTTAATCTGCTGCAGCTTAATATTTATATATTTATTCATTTACTAAATTATTAAACTGCCAATGGATATTTATGTTGATTCCAGTCTATGGCTGTTATGAAGAGTGTTCCTAGGAATATCATGGTCATATCTTTTGGCGAATATATATTCACTTTTCTTTTGATTTTTATATGTATGTGTATATATATATATATATATATATATATATATATGGCAGTGAATTTCCTCATTATAGGATACATCTGCATTGAGACTTTGTACATACTACAACCTAAATCATTGTCACAATTTTTTTCTCAACAGTGGACAATGAAAGTTCTAGTTGTTCTACATCTTCTTCAACACTTAATATTATCAATTTTTTAAATTTTAGTTATCTGGGAAGGTCCTAAAAAAGTTAAAAATAGAAATAGCATAGATCCAATAATTCCACTACTCGGTATTTACCCAAAGAAAACAAAAGCACTAATTTGAAAAGATAATGGTATCTCATTGTAGCTTTAATTTATATTTCTCTCATGAGTAAAGAGGTTGAACAATTTAATGAGCTTATTGACTATTGTGAAGAGCCTGCTCATCAACCATTATTCTGTATTATATTTTATCTTCAAAATAAATCTATCATTTAGACAGAAAATTGTGATTCACTAACACTAAGTGGGAGAAAATAGAATATTTCTTAGTATTATTTATACTTTTAAACATGCTTGAAATCATATTTTTTAAAAAGGAAAAAAAAAATCACACATCCGAATCAGAAATTAAAATGGAATTTGACAGGACTTCTACTTCCAGACAAGATTGAATAGTAGGGATTGGATTTAATCTCCTGCATGGAAAAAAAAAAAAAGATGAAAAGAAAAAGAAAATAAAAAAGAGACGAAAGAAAAGGAAAAGAAAAGAAAAGGAAGGGCAGGGAAAATATATGGGCATCACAAGCAGCATATTGCAAGGCAGAAACTGAGAAAGGAACAAGTAAATACTCCCCTATGGATTGGCTGAGTCACTTTATGCAGTGTTTGCTCTTGGGTGGCTTCATTACTCTAAGTCCTTCTATATACTCCCTTCTCTGTCTTTCAGTCCTAAGATAGTAAAAGAGCCCTTCTATTGTTAGCTCCCTAATATTAAACTCTCCATTGTTTTATTTTTCCCTTAACCTATCCTGACCCTTTTAAAAAGTATGTTTATAAAACTTTCCTCAATTACTCTGAGTATTCCATTTATTTCCTTTAGGGAACATAGGTACAGACTCTAGGCCATAAAAGTTACTAAAAACACACATTTTTTGTGGTTGATAGAAAACTTTATGGTTATTTAAATTTGATTTTTCTGATTAAAATAATCAAAATATTTTTTTTAAATTGTGTCTTCTCTAGGAAGAGAAAAACATATTGCCCCATGAAAGATTTGTTGAAAGAGATTTTCAAATAATTGGTATTTTGCAAGATTTCTTTTGGGTAAAGTGCAATCTGCCTACACAGTTTAGTTGAAAATTTTCAAAATATTTCAAGGGATGGAGTTCAGTTACATATAATGGAACATGAATGTGATGTAAAAGAAAGGGTGGGTAGAGAAGATCATGAGTCAAGCTCATGCTTTTGAATATGGTATCATTAAAATTCAAACTGAAGCATTTTATTAATTTTATTTAACCTTTTTAGCCACTGCAATTTTGTGTGTGGCAAGGGAGCTTTCTCGTGGCAGAGAAGAGAAGAGCTAGTTCACAGTTAATTTTACAAATTGCTTTGAAAAGGTCATTTATATCTTCATACCCTTTAAATCTATATTCAGAAAAAGAATACAACCGTCAATTTTTTTTTAATTTCAACCACAGCATGTTGATTTGAACTGTATGTACATGATTTCTCTGTGTCTTAGCATTTCTTTCAATTCTTGTCCAATCCAATTTTTACATACATACCAAGTTTTCCATAAAAACTCTGAATGGTTCTTTGCCAGTGACTGTCTTATTGATAAATTATAGCTATAGATCCTCTCCAGGTTCTGTTATTGTAGAAAATTCCTGTGCTTTAGGGCATTGTTACCAAAGCTTGAAGATACATTCAGAAAACAATCTGTAGTTATAGGGAGAAAAGAAAAGAAAAGAAAAGAAAAGAAAAGAAAAGAAAAGAAAAGAAAAGAAAAGAAGAAGAGAAAGAAAGAAAGAAAGAAAGAAAGAAAGAAAGAAAGAAGAGAGAAAGAAAGAAAGAAAAGAAGAAAGGGAAAGAAAGAAAGGGAGAGAGAGAGAGGGAGGAAGGAAGAAGGAAGGGAGAAAGAAAGAAAGAAGAGAGAAAGGAAGAGAAGAGAGAAGAAAAGAAGTAGCATTTTAAATCCAGGCCTATACACTGAATACAGGACTAAGCTTTCTACGAAAACAGCCATTGGTTGGAATTTTTCTTACAGAGTGACAAAATCAACCTTCATGAGAAAGAACAGTGAATCAATGAACACAAACAAACTGAACACATAACCAACCTGGACTCTACTACATGATGTGGATATAAAGGGAGAAAAAAGGGGGGGGCAGGGTCTATATCTCAACCTGGACTAGCAAGACATTCACTTCTTTATGGGTGAGGAGAATTCATGTTAATATTAGTAACCATGCTAATTCTACATATAGAATCACTGATAACTCAGGGTGAGCATGTAAACGCTGTGACAGAGAAATCACTGCCTTTATATAAAATCATTTCATAATCATTCTTACTTATATCACTTATGTTCTAAGCCCAAATGTCTCCTTTATGGTCTTCAATTCAATCTGTTGTGACATACATACATTGAATCAAGCAATAAAGGACCTCACATTTTCCTAACACACTGTATCGTGTTTAGCCCAAATGTCTTCAGTGAGAGTACAGATCAATCCAGTTGGTGAATTAAATATCTGTGGAAAATATTAGTTCTGTTCATCAAATTTTCCTGATTCTTTCCCTTCCTGATTATTGCACTTCCCCACCCTACTTTGACCAATAAAGTGAGAGTGGAAATGAAGTGTCATTCCTTGGTGTAAGCTCTCCATCATGTTTTTCTTGCTTATTTGAGTGAAGACATAATAGAGAATACCACAGCTCATCTACAATAAGAATGAAGCATGAGCACAAAATACACCTTTGAAGTATTCAGATACTGTAGATTCTGAAGGGTCTAAGATTTTACTCTGCTTATAAGCTAGCAAATTAGCCTGCTACACTTTCATGTACATATACTGACAGAAGAACACAAGACCCCTGCTCCAGAAAGCCAGACCATTCACTATGCTCAGCAAAATCAGCAGCCACAACAATTCCCCCAATTCCTACAAGGCAGAGGGATGAGAAGCAGTTGCTTACCTGTGTGTGCAGGGAGCTGTACTACAGGAAACACAAAATGCGCAGATTCTTTTTATATGTGACAGCTGGATAGCTGCCTATCACCTCCTCTAGAGAAAGAGATCTTATTCATTAAGCAATTAATTCCCTCTCAGGGGAAAAGGGGAGAGAGTCTCTACCAGAGTACAAGCAAATGTGTTAGGAGAGAGAAGAGCTTTCAACTCCAAATCTCTCCAGAAGGATATACTATTCTAGCTTCTAAGGCATGTTTGCTCATCAGCTATGTTCTTAGCTCAGAAGGCCGGAACTGCATGTTCATGGAGAAATCCCTGGAACAATACTTCCTAATAGTACTGTGATTTAGGGGTCATTTTGTCTAATTTATTTTTACCTACTTATTATCAAAATGTTTACATAGCCCACACTTAAAAATTATTTTTTCAAGAAAGCAAAACTCTATGACATACCCTAAAGATGTTTCTTATCTTAATTTTAATAATCTAACAAACAATTTATTAAGCACATATGGGAGCACTCACCTTGGTACATAAAATAAGGCGATTCAGAGGTAGGCGATTAGGTGATTAGTTTTTCCACACACATGTACACATCCCCCAAAAATGAAGCAATTCTACAACTAGCAGAGGTATTTAAAGGAGTCTTAAAGTCTCGCTAGTCATTTGTTTACTGGTAATGGATGAATTTGATCAAAATGTGCTTGCTATAGTGAAAGAAAAATAAAAGGAGCTAAGAAAACTGTCTTCATAAAATAGTTTTGACTTTTTTACCGTTAGATAGCTAGATAAGCCGCAGCCAGAGGTAGACTGAATTGTGGAGAAATCTGAAACAGGAAATAACCCTTTGGATAAATATAAGATCCCCTAAATTTATTTGAACACAAGACCTTTTTTCTCAAAGAGCACATAGTAAGATCCTATGGAAATACTGCCCAGGTAAAAGAAATTGCAAAGCACTAATTAGCATAACCAGATAAAATAACCATTAAGATAAAATTCTGTTTGGAAATGTGAAGAGAAAGAACATATTTTCAGGAAAAAAAATCCTCAGGATTCAAGATGAACCAGACACAGCGAGATGAAGCTCATTACCACTCTGACCACATGGTTTCCTCCATCAAGTATTTGTTCCTCCTCTAATCTCTCTTTCACTTCTAAGATGTATACCATCACCAGAGCATTATGATTTCAAATCTGAAGATCTATGTTAAATTCATGGTCAAATATACCAGATAGAGACATTTAAAATACTTCCCTGTGTTAGTTATGACTGCCTTGCACTCAGATTTCATGCCCATCTCCTTCAAGTATGTCTTCCTGAATCAAAAGTTCTAAAAGCTAAGAACTGCATTTCCCAGAATACTCTGCAATGAGGATTCTGGATGTCAATCAATTTCACCAATTATATGTATTCATGTAAGATTAGTGAGACAACTGTGGTTTTCCTGATTCAAGGATGACAAGGACAAGATCTAGATAAACTGCCTTTCAACTTCACAAGAAGTGAATGATTGAACATCAGAATGTTGAAGACTGGCACCGCTGCTATCACAGAACCCACAAGTTATAAACTGAGCAGTAGGACATTATTGAAAAAACAACAACAATATACGTTATACCAAAGTCGCAGGGAGATGGTCTCCAATGAATCCTGAATAATAACCTCTTCTATTCTTCCATGTTAAAATAACTGCTTCCTTCTTCTTTACTCCTACAGCTATATAATTTGCACATAAGCCATTCACGTCTGACTCCCACTATACATTGTAAAATATTTGGGGCAATATAGGACACTTTTAGGGTAGAAGACTATTGATTGATTTATGCTAACCAAAGTAGTGCCGCCAATATCACTAAACACATAGGCCAAAAGAGCAGATATGAATTCCACAAGAATTTACTCTCTCTGTTACCAAGAGAGAGTGAATGGATACAGGGTGGTCAAAAAAAACAAAAGCTCACTACACTATGTTGCAACTGAAGATTTTCACATAATTGTACTATGTAATTTTCCTTTTGGCTTGTAATTTTCCCCAAAAAAACCCTGTTTACTGCAACTCTGCATGTATTAAGAAATGGTAGAGATGTCACTTACACTGAGAAGCAGAACTGGTAAAGAATAGAATCAGGTCAAAATGTGAAAAAGAGATAACCATATAAGATAATTGGTACTGACAGAATTGAGACATAACGATGAACTGTGTTGGATGTATTGCTAGTATTTTAATATATATCATACTGCATGATTTAAATCTCTGATAAAAATGGACATGTGCAGACCCTTCAGGCTTCTTCTTATAAGACTGATGTCTTAGTTCATCTGAACCACTATAACAGAGTATCAGGCTTATAAACAACTGAAATTTATTTCTCACAGTTCTGGAGGCTGGCAAGTCCAAGATCAAGGTGCCAGCAGATTTGGTGTCTGGTGAGAGCCTGCTTTCTGGTTCATAGATGGGTGTCTTCTTGCTGTGTCCTCACATGGCAGAGGAGGCAAGGGGGCTCTCCTGGGACTCTTTTTTAAAAGCACCAGCCCTATTCAGAGCACTCCACCCTCATGACTTAATCAACTCCTAAAAGTCCCACCTCCAAGTATCATCACATTGGGGGTTAGGATTTCAACGTACAAATTTTGTGAGGAAAACAAACATTCAGTCAATCAGAGTTGTCTTCTGTTGATTTCCATGCATTGCCAACTCTAATGACTGGCATAAGTTCCAACTATGGGTTTTACCAGTAGAGCATTCAAACTGAATCTCATCTATTCTCAAAAAAAGAAAAAAATCAGAACAGATTAACCTGAAAAAGAATTCTTAAGAAGCCGTTTCCCATGAAAATCAAAAGGGCAAAGTATTCATTGGTCTAGTTCATCTGTATAAGATAAAGTTCATGGTCTCTGTGGGCTGAGCATAAGAGCTGCCAACATGATCTAAAAGTCTCCAGCCTCTTTATGTGTAATGCTTATCTAACAGCTGATAAAGTGTACTGAGAATGGCAGCCCAAGAGAACAAGGCTTATCTCACCCTTTCTGAGAATCATGGCATAGTCTCAATGCCATTATCACATTTATTACCCAGACGCATAATAGCACTCATAATTTTGAGAGAAATTTAAAAAGAAAGTGAGAATACTCTCTTCCTAATCCACCTGGTTGGTCAATAATCAATTTTCAAAAAATATAAACTGAATGAAGAATTTTTTTTTAAGATTTTATTTATTTATTTGACAGAAAGAGAGAGAGAGAGAGAGCATGCACATGCACAAGCAGGGGGAGCAGCAGGCAGAGGGAGAGGGAGAAGCAGGCTCCCTGCTGAGCAAGGAGACCAATGCGGGGCTTGATCCCCATGACCTGAGCTGAAGGCAGACACTTAGCTGACTAGCCACCCAGGCACCCGGTGACAGGAAGAATTTGAAACATTTTTCATTGTAGTCATTCTAGGATAAAGAGTAGTTCTGAATTTGACAGTGACTTGCGGTATATAGTTTAAGAACATCTTTTTCTTAAGAGG
>NC_048218.1:35358630-35376319 GCF_002007445.2 Ailuropoda melanoleuca
ATGTTAAATTCATGGTCAAATATACCAGATAGAGACATTTAAAATACTTCCCTGTGTTAGTTATGACTGCCTTGCACTCAGATTTCATGCCCATCTCCTTCAAGTATGTCTTCCTGAATCAAAAGTTCTAAAAGCTAAGAACTGCATTTCCCAGAATACTCTGCAATGAGGATTCTGGATGTCAATCAATTTCACCAATTATATGTATTCATGTAAGATTAGTGAGACAACTGTGGTTTTCCTGATTCAAGGATGACAAGGACAAGATCTAGATAAACTGCCTTTCAACTTCACAAGAAGTGAATGATTGAACATCAGGATGTTGAAGACTGGCACCGCTGCTATCACAGAACCCACAAGTTATAAACTGAGCAGTAGGACATTATTGAAAAAACAACAACAATATACGTTATACCAAAGTCGCAGGGAGATGGTCTCCAATGAATCCTGAATAATAACCTCTTCTATTCTTCCATGTTAAAATAACTGCTTCCTTCTTCTTTACTCCTACAGCTATATAATTTGCACATAAGCCATTCACGTCTGACTCCCACTATACATTGTAAAATATTTGGGGCAATATAGGACACTTTAGGGTAGAAGACTATTGATTGATTTATGCTAACCAAAGTAGTGCCGCCAATATCACTAAACACATAGGCCAAAAGAGCAGATATGAATTCCACAAGAATTTACTCTCTCTGTTACCAAGAGAGAGTGAATGGATACAGGGTGGTCAAAAAAAACAAAAGCTCACTACACTATGTTGCAACTGAAGATTTTCACATAATTGTACTATGTAATTTTCCTTTTGGCTTGTAATTTTCCCCAAAAAAACCCTGTTTACTGCAACTCTGCATGTATTAAGAAATGGTAGAGATGTCACTTACACTGAGAAGCAGAACTGGTAAAGAATAGAATCAGGTCAAAATGTGAAAAAGAGATAACCATATAAGATAATTGGTACTGACAGAATTGAGACATAATGATGAACTGTGTTGGATGTATTGCTAGTATTTTAATATATATCATACTGCATGATTTAAATCTCTGATAAAAATGGACATGTGCAGACCCTTCAGGCTTCTTCTTATAAGACTGATGTCTTAGTTCATCTGAACCACTATAACAGAGTATCAGGCTTATAAACAACTGAAATTTATTTCTCACAGTTCTGGAGGCTGGCAAGTCCAAGATCAAGGTGCCAGCAGATTTGGTGTCTGGTGAGAGCCTGCTTTCTGGTTCATAGATGGGTGTCTTCTTGCTGTGTCCTCACATGGCAGAGGAGGCAAGGGGGCTCTCCTGGGACTCTTTTTTAAAAGCACCAGCCCTATTCAGAGCACTCCACCCTCATGACTTAATCAACTCCTAAAAGTCCCACCTCCAAGTATCATCACATTGGGGGTTAGGATTTCAACGTACAAATTTTGTGAGGAAAACAAACATTCAGTCAATCAGAGTTGTCTTCTGTTGATTCCCATGCATTGCCAACTCTAATGACTGGCATAAGTTCCAACTATGGGTTTTACCAGTAGAGCATTCAAACTGAATCTCATCTATTCTCAAAAAAAGAAAAAAATCAGAACAGATTAACCTGAAAAAGAATTCTTAAGAAGCCGTTTCCCATGAAAATCAAAAGGGCAAAGTATTCATTGGTCTAGTTCATCTGTATAAGATAAAGTTCATGGTCTCTGTGGGCTGAGCATAAGAGCTGCCAACATGATCTAAAAGTCTCCAGCCTCTTTATGTGTAATGCTTATCTAACAGCTGATAAAGTGTACTGAGAATGGCAGCCCAAGAGAACAAGGCTTATCTCACCTTTTCTGAGAATCATGGCATAGTCTCAATGCCATTATCGCATTTATTACCCAGACGCATAATAGCACTCATAATTTTGAGAGAAATTTAAAAAGAAAGTGAGAATACTCTCTTCCTAATCCACCTGGTTGGTCAATAATCAATTTTCAAAAAATATAAACTGAATGAAGAATTTTTTTTTAAGATTTTATTTATTTATTTGACAGAGAGAGAGAGAGAGAGAGCATGCACATGCACAAGCAGGGGGAGCAGCAGGCAGAGGGAGAGGGAGAAGCAGGCTCCCTGCTGAGCAAGGAGACCAATGCGGGGCTTGATCCCCATGACCTGAGCTGAAGGCAGACACTTAGCTGACTAGCCACCCAGGCACCCGGTGACAGGAAGAATTTGAAACATTTTTCATTGTAGTCATTCTAGGATAAAGAGTAGTTCTGAATTTGACAGTGACTTGCGGTATATAGTTTAAGAACATCTTTTTCTTAAGAGGGTAAGTAGTATTCTCNAAAAGGGCAAAGTATTCATTGGTCTAGTTCATCTGTATAAGATAAAGTTCATGGTCTCTGTGGGCTGAGCATAAGAGCTGCCAACATGATCTAAAAGTCTCCAGCCTCTTTATGTGTAATGCTTATCTAACAGCTGATAAAGTGTACTGAGAATGGCAGCCCAAGAGAACAAGGCTTATCTCACCTTTTCTGAGAATCATGGCATAGTCTCAATGCCATTATCGCATTTATTACCCAGACGCATAATAGCACTCATAATTTTGAGAGAAATTTAAAAAGAAAGTGAGAATACTCTCTTCCTAATCCACCTGGTTGGTCAATAATCAATTTTCAAAAAATATAAACTGAATGAAGAATTTTTTTTTAAGATTTTATTTATTTATTTGACAGAAAGAGAGAGAGAGAGAGAGCATGCACATGCACAAGCAGGGGGAGCAGCAGGCAGAGGGAGAGGGAGAAGCAGGCTCCCTGCTGAGCAAGGAGACCAATGCGGGGCTTGATCCCCATGACCTGAGCTGAAGGCAGACACTTAGCTGACTAGCCACCCAGGCACCCGGTGACAGGAAGAATTTGAAACATTTTTCATTGTAGTCATTCTAGGATAAAGAGTAGTTCTGAATTTGACAGTGACTTGCAGTGTATAGTTTAAGAACATCTTTTTCTTAAGAGGCTAAGTAGTATTCTTTGTACTTAACTTCTATGTGACTGGACAGTCAAAGAAGAAATTAAGGTTCCTTAAGAGACCTTTTCTTTTCAGGTTAACCAAAGAATTTATTTTGTCATTGTAGTGTTGCTTTTCTTTCTTAGTGCTTTGTTTCTTCACAACTAACTACAAAATTTAGTAGTTTCTCTTAGATAAAATTAAATCTGTCATTCTGTAGTCATTTGTATTTTGGGAGGATAAAAACAAACATTCACAGAATTCTATTAAGTTGTGTCCCAACTACTATATTAGGAACCAACTAGATGCTGCTTCTTTTTACAAAGTTTTGTTTTCAAGAAATCTGTCATACAAGGGGCATTTGAATTCAGATGTCTAATTCAGAAAACTATTCTTCCAAATCCGGTAACACTTTGTACATATTGTTATCTTAACACTGATCACAATGAATTATAATAACATGATAAGAAAGAAGTGGGTCTTCCCCATTCGTAACCTTAGACACTATGATCCTGGAGGGCAAAATTTGTGTCTGATTCATCGTTATATTCCTAATGTCTATGCCACTGCTTAGCACATAATAAATCCTTCAATACTTGTAAAATGAAGAAATGAACACATCTATTTTTTCTTCCATCTACATATTCATCAAGTGTCTACTATTCACATAGGAATTTGATGAAAACTGAAATACCCCCTGATGACATAATTTTAAATGTCCTAATTTTATTTATCTTACATAATTTTATTTAACTTCTTGTTTATTCCATACAATATATGGAATAAATTCTTAGAATCATTGGGTCAAAAGTACATTAGTATTTTTTGATAGAGGCTGCTTACTTGCCTTCGTGCCAATTCACCCTTCTTTCAGCAATGAATGACAGCTGACAGTTTTAAGCATTGTTGCCAACAGAGTGAGTTATCAAAATTTTGAAATTTTGCTAATCTTATAGGTAAAAATGGTATCTCAATGTAGTTTTAATTTATATTTCTCTTTTAATGAATGAGATTTTGGCATCTCTTCATATACTGAAATATCTTTTCCTTATTGTTTGAGTGTTTGTCCATTTTCCCATTTTGTTAGAAGGTGGTTGGTATTTTGCGGGTCATCTTTTTATAGCAGATAGAGAATCCCTGCTAATTGATGTCTGTGACAATGTGCTATAAACATTTTCCCAGCTTGTACTTTTACATTTGATTTTGTCTATGTCATTTGCATGTGGTAGTTTATTTTTTTATATATATGGCAAAACCAACTGGTTCTCAGAAGTTTAAAAATAGTGTTCAAAGATTATTGAATTACATTGTACTGGAGCATTTATGGCAAATATGCTTGAATTCAGTGGTATATAGTACTCCTGTCAGCTATGAAATTTTACCTAAGAAGGTATTTTGCTAAATAATAAATTGTAAGTACTGTGGACATTTTAATGAAAAGGTATTTAAAACAGTGTAAAAAAAGTATTATTAAATAAATGGAAAATCTTAGCATGAAAACTTAAGATGAAAACTTGAATTAAACATTTTAATCTTTTAATAGTCAATTGTTCAAAACTCAGAAAGAATAAATGCAATCATCATTTTAAACCACAACTGCACCAAACTTGAGCACCTTATTGATTTTATNTTAAGATGAAAACTTGAATTAAACATTTTAATCTTTTAATAGTCAATTGTTCAAAACTCAGAAAGAATAAATACAATCATCATTTTAAACCACAACTGCACCAAACTTGAGCACCTTATTGATTTTTATTTTTCTACTTATTACAAACCCAATATAGATTTTGCAATTATTCCAAAATCAAACCAAAGATTTGCCTGTTACTGCCACTGTTACATTTATAGAAACAAGAGTATGCTCCTTAGGCCTTTTAAGTTTTTATAACCACAGATTCACTTAGTCCTCCAGGAAAAAGTATATTCTTTTTTAGGATGCCTATGAACTGGAACAGAAACCAATAGTCTAGCGATCTTTCCTTCCAGTAGTGTCTTATGAAATACCTCTGGTTATTTTCCTACTATGTCCACATCCTCTTTGTGTTCCAGTCACCAAATTCACCAAATTTTGTTAAATTATTTCCTTCCCCCTCCTGGGCAGAGCACTTGGCCAAATTCAAGATACCAATGGGTTACCATGCATACAATGCCCCCTGATGGTCAAACTAGGGCTGCTTTCAACAGGAGAAGAAAATGATGGAAAGAAACGACAGGGGCAAGGCTGATCAAGTATACTCTTTACAACTTAACTTAAAATACCTACTTTTTCTTATTCTATCATAACTATCCCAACTGATATTCACATAAAGCATGGAACTACTTCTTCAATCGGTCAGAAAAATCCAGTTTATATTTCGGCATATCCTCCAAACTGTTCTTATCATTTAAGGGTAGATTATTTAAAAAAAAAAAAAGGTGGAGAGAAAATCATTAAGAGATACAGATTTTTAAAAAAAAATAATTATATACTTGCTGCCATATTAGATCATTATATTAACTGGGACTAGAGACAAAAGAAAGTAAAGGACAGTAAGTTAAAAATAAGTGGGTTGATTGAGGGAATAGCACTTTCTCCTTGTTAAAGGAGAAGCTTCCTATTTCAGTTCTAGTTGTAGGTATTTGTTTAGCTCTGACAGTTATGAAGAAGCACAGTCTCATCAATGAATGTTGCCATGTGTAATTTACTGCATCATGCTATCTTGAGACACTCTGTAGCTGTTCATACTGGTCTTATCGCTCTATCTCACTCACACACATAAATACAACATCTGGAAGAATCACTTTATCATGTAACAATAGAAGATACAGTACTACATGGAATTACTATCACATCACTCTTCCTGCAACATCTTAGCATAATGGAGTCAGTTAAGGCCAGATTTTTTAGGTTTGACTATGCACTTACACACAAAAGTAGATTTAGTAAAGCAGAGGAGATTTGGTTCAACCATCCTCATTAACATCACTAAAGGTTTCATGCCTAAATTTTTAAGTATTATATTTCAAATGGAACCTGCTGTTGTTTACTTTCCAACCTTTTTTTTTCTGGCTCATTTATTCTTTATATACAGTACTATATTTAAAAAGGCTGAATGGAATCTCCCTTGGAAATACAGCAGGTGGTATGATTAATATAGAACCATGTGGTAAACATGCTTCCATATTTAGAAAAGAAATTCTATCTTCTGAATTCATAAAAATATTTTAGTTTCTTCTAGGATTAAGTAGAAATTTATTTTTAATAATTATGCTTCAAATATTGAGGCATTATTTTCAGAACACATAAGAGATTATTGAGTTCTACGTATTTGAGATTGTGTATAGTTGAAACCTTATTATAAACATTCACCATTAAATTTGTATGTTAGGTTCTACTGGAGGAAAGGTTGAAAAGAAATAAAATCAAACCAGCTCAAGATTAGCAGTATAAACCTATAAACAATCTCCAAAATTATTTTCAGAAACCAGTCTAGGGAGTTTAACAAAAGACTATAGTTTCCTCAATGAAGTATCGGGTAGAGGTACTGAAGAAATGTTCCAATAAATTTTAAGTGAGTCCTATGTATGTATTCCTACCCAAGGCAAATATCAATTAAGTATGTTTTTTTTAAAAATTTTATTTATTTATTCGACAGAGATAGAGACAGCCAGCGAGAGAGGGAACACAAGCAGGGGGAGTGGGAGAGGAAGAAGCAGGCTCATAACAGAGGAGCCTGATGTGGGGCTCGATCCCATAACGCAGGGATCACGCCCTGAGCCGAAGGCAGACACTTAACCGCTGTGCCACCCAGGCGCCCCCAATTAAGTATGTTTTAAATGCAAATTGACTTTTCTTTTAGTAGAAAAGGTTAAAGGTTTNAAGCAGGGGGAGTGGGAGAGGAAGAAGCAGGCTCATAGCAGAGGAGCCTGATGTGGGGCTCGATCCCAAGGCAGACGCTTAACCCCTGTGCCACCCAGGCACCCCCAATTAAGTATGTTTTAAATACAAATTGACTTTTCTTTTAGTAGAAAAGGTTAAAGGTTTTAAGAAATACCTCTCTACCTTCTATTTTATTAGAAAGGATGAGTTCCTAAGGCACTTGGAAAAACAACCCAAGCTGGAGATTTTTAAATGACCAAAAGAAAATTAAAAACAATATAACAAAGCTTATGACATAAAATGAAGAAGTACACAGCACCAAGGAATAGAGAAGCAATACTCACATAATGTATCAGGTAAAGAACTTGGACACAGCCACTGGCTCCAGGAGAAAAGTAACTAGATTCCTCCAATATGTAGCAGCAACTCCACAAAGAGAATGCTAAAGTTAAAAAAAAAAAAGTAGCGTATTAAATTATGAGTAGGTGTGTTCCATGACTCCTCCTGGAGGAAGATGTGACTTCTTCCTGGAGCATGTATCCATGTTGTGGCAGAGTGATTCCCATGACTAATCAAATCCTTTCTGGATATCCATTTGAGTGAATGACACGTTTAAATGAAATACAGAATGGATCTCTAATTAATTTGAATACCTGAATATTCAGGTATAGAAAACAGAAAATGTTAATTCTGTTGGCATTTTACTATCTTCTTTCAGTCTATGTTTTTGAAATATAAATAGGAATACAAGAAATTGATGTAGTTTAACAAAATAGTATAAGGATTTGCTTTTCTATACAATGCTACTATAGTAGGTTGAAATGATTTCATAGACTGAATCTATAGTCTCTAATACACTAGAAATTTTTTCATGTGGGCGAAATGCTTTAATGCAGTGTTTAAATTCAGAAAGACTCTGAAAAAATATTAAAAGGAAACAAAGAGAGCCCAGGTTTGAAATTTGGAGGTGGATTATAACAAAGAGATAAGTTGAAGGAGAGGAAAGAAATAGGCCAATAATTAGGTAAGATGCCATTACTTTCAAGAAAAAATGACCTATAAGAAAATTCTAAAGAAAGCGTGGCCAGTGAATTAATAAAGTACTCCATCTATTTATAATTATTTGCATTGCCTTATATAAATATCATGCCCATTACACCAATAATTTCCTATTTATGAAGTGTGCAATTGACTTTAGGAATAAAACATCATAAAAGGGGGCTTAATTTCTCATCTGTGTTGAAGTAGAATGAAAAAAACAAAATACTTCTGGTGGTGGAGACCTCACAATTTGTTTCTTTTGGGGGAATCAGAAACTAGATGTGAACATGAGAATGGCTAGACTTCACAATATCTGGCAAAAGAATTGGATTTCCTGGAGAAAGAGGACTTAGAAGTTTGAGCCAATTATGTTTTAAGATTCCTCTGACTTTTTGGTCACACAGAATGCCAGTTTCACAATAAGAACATGTGTCTAACTATTTAATTCAGCAGTTGTAAATTTAGTATCTACTGTATGGAAAACACCGTGCTAGGCACAACTATTGATAAGAAAGTTGTGATCTTTATCCTCACAGGGTTTACAGTCTACTGAGAGAAATAGACTTGGGTTAAACATGAAATTAAACATACAAATAAAATGTTAAGTTATATAAAAGCAAAAAAGATAGTGCTAGGAAACAAATATTTTAGGGCCTAAGGAAAGACCTCTTGATGAACTGGACAGTGGAACTGAAATCATTTTCATTCTTTTCTCCTTACAGATCCAATAGTGCCCCCCCTGCCCCATTCTCACTTTCAGAAGAAGAACCTGCCAAAATTTTTATTGAGAAAACAGAATTACTCAGAGAAATTCAATAAATTCTGCTTCACTTCACCATAGCTACAAATATGTATCTATAGCTACATGTATAGGTATATATAGATAGATAGGTCCTTGCCTTCTCCAGTTATTAGAAAATAACTATTTATTCTTCTTTCGAGGCCAAATCTATAACTTGTGAACTAGATTCTATTCTTTCTTGACCAATCAAGAACATCACATAAGCAATATTGTTTTTTTTCCAGTAAATCTTACCTTTTTCTTGTATTATTCCCATCATAATATTCACATGCTGTTTATTTTGCTACTTTGTTTCTACCAGAATAGTGGAAGCACCATACAAAACTACTCAATTGTTTTTATTTTGCTTTTTGTTATGAACACATTCTACCAATTCTCTCTACCTTCAGTTTACTGAACAGGAAAAGGAATGTGGGTTGTCCTGTTTTGCCCTTTCTCTCTATGTCATCATCACNGGGAGAGGAAGAAGCAGGCTCATAACAGAGGCCTGATGTGGGGCTCGATCCCATAACGCAGGGATCACGCCCTGAGCCGAAGGCAGACACTTAACCGCTGTGCCACCCAGGCGCCCCCAATTAAGTATGTTTTAAATGCAAATTGACTTTTCTTTTAGTAGAAAAGGTTAAAGGTTTTAAGAAATACCTCTCTACCTTCTATTTTATTAGAAAGGATGAGTTCCTAAGGCACTTGGAAAAACAACCCAAGCTGGAGATTTTTAAATGACCAAAAGAAAATTAAAAACAATATAACAAAGCTTATGACATAAAATGAAGAAGTACACAGCACCAAGGAATAGAGAAGCAATACTCACATAATGTATCAGGTAAAGAACTTGGACACAGCCACTGGCTCCAGGAGAAAAGTAACTAGATTCCTCCAATATGTAGCAGCAACTCCACAAAGAGAATGCTAAAGTTAAAAAAAAAAAAGTAGCGTATTAAATTATGAGTAGGTGTGTTCCATGACTCCTCCTGGAGGAAGATGTGACTTCTTCCTGGAGCATGTATCCATGTTGTGGCAGAGTGATTCCCATGACTAATCAAATCCTTTCTGGATATCCATTTGAGTGAATGACACGTTTAAATGAAATACAGAATGGATCTCTAATTAATTTGAATACCTGAATATTCAGGTATAGAAAACAGAAAATGTTAATTCTGTTGGCATTTTACTATCTTCTTTCAGTCTATGTTTTTGAAATATAAATAGGAATACAAGAAATTGATGTAGTTTAACAAAATAGTATAAGGATTTGCTTTTCTATACAATGCTACTATAGTAGGTTGAAATGATTTCATAGACTGAATCTATAGTCTCTAATACACTAGAAATTTTTTCATGTGGGCGAAATGCTTTAATACAGTGTTTAAATTCAGGAAGACTCTGAAAAAATATTAAAAGGAAACAAAGAGAGCCCAGGTTTGAAATTTGGAGGTGGATTATAACAAAGAGATAAGTTGAAGGAGAGGAAAGAAATAGGCCAATAATTAGGTAAGATGCCGTTACTTTCAAGAAAAATGACCTATAAGAAAATTCTAAAGAAAGCGTGGCCAGTGAATTAATAAAGTACTCCATCTATTTATAATTATTTGCATTGCCTTATATAAATATCATGCCCATTACACCAATAATTTCCTATTTATGAAGTGTGCAATTGACTTTAGGAATAAAACATCATAAAAGGGGGCTTAATTTCTCATCTGTGTTGAAGTAGAATGAAAAAAACAAAATACTTCTGGTGGTGGAGACCTCACAATTTGTTTCTTTTGGGGGAATCAGAAACTAGATGTGAACATGAGAATGGCTAGACTTCACAATATCTGGCAAAAGAATTGGATTTCCTGGAGAAAGAGGACTTAGAAGTTTGAGCCAATTATGTTTTAAGATTCCTCTGACTTTTTGGTCACACAGAATGCCAGTTTCACAATAAGAACATGTGTCTAACTATTTAATTCAGCAGTTGTAAATTTAGTATCTACTGTATGGAAAACACCGTGCTAGGCACAACTATTGATAAGAAAGTTGTGATCTTTATCCTCACAGGGTTTACAGTCTACTGAGAGAAATAGACTTGGGTTAAACATGAAATTAAACATACAAATAAAATGTTAAGTTATATAAAAGCAAAAAAGATAGTGCTAGGAAACAAATATTTTAGGGCCTAAGGAAAGACCTCTTGATGAACTGGACAGTGGAACTGAAATCATTTTCATTCTTTTCTCCTTACAGATCCAATAGTGCCCCCCCTGCCCCATTCTCACTTTCAGAAGAAGAACCTGCCAAAATTTTTATTGAGAAAACAGAATTACTCAGAGAAATTCAATAAATTCTGCTTCACTTCACCATAGCTACAAATATGTATCTATAGCTACATGTATAGGTATATATAGATAGATAGGTCCTTGCCTTCTCCAGTTATTAGAAAATAACTATTTATTCTTCTTTCGAGGCCAAATCTATAACTTGTGAACTAGATTCTATTCTTTCTTGACCAATCAAGAACATCACATAAGCAATATTGTTTTTTTTCCAGTAAATCTTACCTTTTTCTTGTATTATTCCCATCATAATATTCACATGCTGTTTATTTTGCTACTTTGTTTCTACCAGAATAGTGGAAGCACCATACAAAACTACTCAATTGTTTTTATTTTGCTTTTTGTTATGAACACATTCTACCAATTCTCTCTACCTTCAGTTTACTGAACAGGAAAAGGAATGTGGGTTGTCCTGTTTTGCCCTTTCTCTCTATGTCATCATCACTTTTACCACAAGTGCTTGGCTAATATAGGGAAGTACACGAGTAAGAAAGGATATACTAAGCCTTCTGGATTATTTTTTTTCTTAGAACACCGTATCACTGCCTCCACATTCAAAGCAAATTCTAGTTGGAAAGGAAAGCATGGCCTCCTAGGGCATACAACTCCAGCGGATGCATTATCTGTAGGAATTCAGCAAGACTTAGAGTGAGTACAAGGTTAGTGTATTATGGAAGCCCATGACTCTGAGTTTTGGGTCTAATGGAATTCTGTGCTTTTTGGGAATCTTACCAGCTATAAATGAACAGAGTGGAAAGGAATGACAAGAGGCATGCATACTGTACGTATCTCCTCTGCTGAAGCACAGGATCCATTGTTATATCAGACTTAACAAAACACAACTTGAAAAATAAAATTATTAAGAGTTTCAAAACAGCAAAAACAAAGTATTGCACCACGAATAGGGTCCTTTTAAGCTTGTAGCCCTGTGCAACTGCACATGTCACATACTCATGATACTAACTCATATGACCACTACATCCAATCCATCAACAACTTTTGTTGGTTCTACCTTCAAAATATATAAAGAATCGGACTCCTTTTCGCCACCTCCATTGAGACCAAAACATCTTTTACCTGAATTATCTGTTTATCTGACTAACTGGACTCCATTATTACAGTCCTACCCCTTTACATCTTCTCTTTATTATATTGTATTCTCAACACAATTGTGAGAGTGATCTTTTAAAAATTAAAACTGATCATGTCATCCTTCCACTCAAAAGTTTTTAATGGCTTGCTATCTCACTCAGAGTAAAATCTAATCTTTACAATAGCCTAGAAGACTCTATATGATCTGCCCTCCCCCTCATTTTCTCTATGACCTCATCTCTTCTACTGTTCCTGCCTTCCAATTATGCTCAGCTCCTGTGACTCTGCTTTCTTTCCTGTTCTTTGAGCATGCTAAGCATGCTCAGAGCCTCTGCCCCTGCTGTTCACACTGATACTCTTTTCTCAAAATATCTTCATGACTCACCTACACAACTTCTTTAAACCTTTGCTCAAAAGTCACCTTCTCAGTGCGGCTTTCTCTAACCTATTTAAAATTGTAACAACCCCCACTATCACACTTCATTTACCTTCTTCATGTATTTCTAAAATATTTACTGCCTTCTAACATCAAATGTAATTTACATTTTCTTTTTGTTACAATAATATAAACACCACATGGACAATTTTTATCTATTTGGCTAACTGTTATATCTTTACCCCTAAGGATGTTGCCGATATATTAGATATTCTGCATACTTACTGAATTCTATCAAGGAATATACTTCTTAGTGCTTTGAGAAAACATAATTATAATTTGTGTGTGTGTGTGCGTGTGTGTATGTGTGTGATAGGACCTATAAATACCTGCTTGAATATGGGAGCTTAAAACTCAGAGTATATTTAGAGAGCACATAAAAATTGTGTAAGTCAAGAACAACTGCTCCAAACACTGTAGACCACAGAATTCTTTCTCATTGGATCTAGTCATATTCCTTCTAAAATAAAGCTCATTAAAACTCACAAGAAAAATCAATCATTCAGGACAGAGTTTCTACTTTCAAAACAGTATAAAGGTGGTCCTAATGATGTATTTCATCTATGTATATGTATTTACACTTATCAAATTTTTAAACATTTAACCTTATAGCATGTACCATCTATTTTATGTGCAAAATTTCAACTCCTCCAAAATGATAAAGAAAGCAGATTAGTAGATATTATTTAAAATTAATTCCAGGTTATTACATTTGTCAATTGGAAGTATACTTATTTGATATGAAAAATATTCATGAGAAGGTTTCAAAATTGTATGTGCAATATAATGCTGTTTGAAAATATATGTAAATTTTCTCCATGCATAAATCTTTATCTAATATGTCTACAATGGCAAACACTATTTATAAATGGTAGATGTTATTGAAGAATAGAATTATTATGTGTTTCTCATTTATCTTCTTGATAAAATGCAAATTCAGTTTTCAATAAACTTTATTCTATTGTGTGAGCAATTAGGTTTTGGGGCCAACAAACCATTTTTTTTTAATTTTTATTTTTTTGTGGACAAAAATTTTCTTGAAAAACAAAAAGCTCAGGATACTTAGTTTGATTTTTTTTTGTCTGAAACACTTCAAAATTCTAAAAATAATAATATTAACAATTAGCATTCAACTTTAGTGCTATTATGAAAGATACTGTTTAAAAGAATCAAGAGAAGATTCTAGGAAAATGTTGGGGACATCAATGACATAATTTTTTAATCTTCTAATTTCATCACATGAAAGCACACAATATAATGAGATAGCAAACTTGAAAATGATTGAGCAACATTTGCAGCAAAACTTGGTAAAAAGGGTTCCTACATAAGCCCCCAAATATGTGTGTAAAGACAATCACCAAAAAGCCTAAATGGTATCAATACTTACCCAGAATGAAGGGGAGTAAATTAAAGGGTTATCTGATAAACTGGAGAATATGAATGAGAACCCCAAAGAGCCAAGAGGAAATCACTGGAGGACAAATCAGGCCAATGTGAGAGCAGCAGCTGCAAAGGGAGAAGTGTCTCCCTAACAAAACTGGACATTAATGGAGGGCACAATAGAAGATCCAAAGCAACTGAACCCGAACAGTCTGAGCTTTGTAAACTCTTGAAACTTCCACAAATTTATAAAAATTAATCTGAATCACATCTCATTCTAAAAAGCCAGGAAAACCAATTTTACATTAATAAGAGCAGAAAAATATATTAAAGTCAAATCCTTTTCAAAGTCACTAGGAGAAAAAAAAAGGTAAAAGCACACAATAACAGTCCTACAATGAAAGCCCTTGAGAAAAGCACACCCNTTTTACATTAATAAGAGCAGAAAAATATATTAAAGTCAAATCCTTTTCAAAGTCACTAGGAGAAAAAAAAAGATAAAAGCACACAATAACACTCCTACAATGAAAGCCCTTGAGAAAAGCACACCCAAAAAACAAATGAAAAATATATTATTTCAAAATATGCTGAAAGAATAAGAATAAAACACATTTTATAACAACATAAGTCAGAAATAGAAAATCTCAGAAATAAGATGGAGAACTCAAGAAGGAATTAGATTTTTAAAATCAGAAGAAACATAAGAATTAATAACCAACACACCTAATACTTTAAGAGAAATATTAGATAAAAATGAGGAAGCATTTTCAAATTAAAATGAAATACTGAGTCCCTTCTTCTTGCTTTTTGCATTCCTTTTGCCCTCTCCCTTTCTCTGCTGAACAATTTTGGATATAGAATTGGAATTGGAGTTATCAGTATAAATTCATCTTTTTCCATATATGGGGTAGATGTGGAAATAAATATAAATGTACTGTACCAATAAATATATGATCAAATTGTATCTCTCATCTTTGTCCATTGTGGAGGCCTGTGGATAATTAACACCCAATGATAACAGCCCCCAATGTCCATATCTTGCTTTCTAAAAATTCTTCTTTGCTATAAATGTCAGTACTGTAAAACTGTCAAAAACCGCTGAAATTGACTTTAAGTAGTTCCCTGTTGCCAAATCTCGGAAAATTTGAGAAGTAAAATAAATGATGATAGGAATGAATTGAAATCCACTAAATGAAATAGAAATCCATGAATCTATATTAATAAAATAAATAAAGGAAAGTACAAATGAGAAAACTCTAAGCTAGAATGAAAATGAATAAATGCAGAATGGGAATGGAATGAGAAAATCACCATTTGTTAACCATCAAAGTAATAATGAATTCAGGCAAAAATCCTTAATAGATAATAAAATGCATGGTGAATGTTGATGAGGAAAGGATATTTACAAAGTACCCTCTCATGAAATACTTATTGAATTGAATGGGAAAAGCAGTTATTTTTAATGGAGAAAACTGGTAGATAATACTTCAATAAAGTGATAAAAGTTAGCATTCCTAGTAATGAGACAAACTGAATAGGATACATGGAGATAAGAGCATTGTTTCTACAATATTCTTAACAAAAATTCATAAACTGAATCTATGTATGAAAAAGAACAGAGCACCCAAATTGAGAGACACTACAAAATAATGAACCTATACTCTTCAAAACTGTTAAGATCATGAAAGTCAAAGAATGACTGAGAAGCCTTTGCCCACTGAAGGAGACCAAGGAGACACGACAAAAAAAAAAAAATTGTTGGATGTTGGCAGATATTTTTCTGTGAGTCTTTCACATTGTGGCAGATCTTGTGAACACAGGTATTGCTGGAATTTGTTTTGTGTTCTTTTCAAAAATGTATAACAAACAGCCCTGGGAGAGAGAGATGGTACTTTTCTGTGAAGCAGATAGCAGATTTGTTTGCTAACTGCAATAACTAATTAAAAGGATAATGTCTCTCTCCAGGGCAAAAGTGAGGGAGGAAAGCTTTCAGCCCATTACAAAAATATGAAGGTTTCCTAGGCTCAAAGTTTTTCATCTGTGGTACAATCCTACCACATCAGCAGCAACTTCCTAAACCATACCATATCATCCCCATGGGAATTGGGGGGCAAGAGAATTTGACACAAATCTGAGGCTCATTTTGCTTGCTGCACTGAATAAAAGTCTTTTGTCTCCAACCCAAGGTTCACATGCATATGGTTAGTATCCACAAAGCTGCAAGAACTTAATTTGTTAGTTTACAAAACTGGCAAAATCTGAGAAAGTCTTGACAGGGATAATTGGCAAAACTTGAATGTGCCTAAGGATTAGATGGTGATAATGTATCTATGTTAAATTCCTGATTTTGATAGTTTATTGTGATTGTGTTGTACAAAGTCCTTTGTATAGGAAATACATGGCAAATTATATGGTGATGGTGGGAACCATAAAAACATTTATCCAAAGTTTCGGGAAAAAGAAATAATGTTTCGGTATTGTGCTTCTAAATCTTCCATAAGTTTGAAATTATTTCAAAAATTTAAAAATATATTAAAAATGTAAGTAACAAATGATAAAATGGATCCAAAAGAAAGGCACAAATATTAAGAGAGGCAAATAAGATCAAATAAGCTAATTTTTTTTAATTCAAGAAAAAACAACAGTAAGAGGGTAGAATACAAAAGTTACACATTAAATAACCTTCATGAAAGAAAAATACATATATGTTAAAATTATATACTTTAAAACATAATAAAAATCACATTATTATACCTGTGAATATTGAATTCAGATGACCAACTCCAAAGAATGTTCTCATAAATATATTGGATTTTTTAAAAAAAGAAAAATTATTTGGGTATTTGGGAAAATAGAGTAAAAGATTTAAAAGAGGAAGAAAATTAGATTATCATCAGTTTTTTTTCCTGACTTTATAATAATACTGTTTCTGTCATTCTTCGTACTTTCCACAGACAAGTTTGCATACAATAAGAAAATAAATAAAAATAGTTGATATATTCAAGGAAAGGAAATATGAGGCAAGCGTGCTTTGTGTTTAATGTAGGATAAGCAAATTATAGCATATTCTAATTCTTCCTCTGTTACTGACAACCAGGCTTCTTTGTGTGGTGAAATAAAGATAAAGACTAAACACAAACTAAACAAATGTGCACGCACACACATTCCCTAATGCTGTCCTAAGCAAAGGACAAAACAGCGATTAGCCCAGTAACAATGAGTACCCACACTACTCATTTAAAAAATGACTGCCCACTCCAGAGACTACGACTTCTTGGAAAAATGACTGTCTCTAAGTCTGGGGCAAGAAATTCAAGATGGACGTGGAACATCTTATCATAGTAGATATTAAATAAGTTATTGAAACTACTAGGGTTATGATTCCTCCCCCCCCCAAAAAAACAGGAACCATGTTTAAGAAATTTCCCTTGGCCAACGGCCCTGGATCTGGTTTTGATCAAGTCTCTGGATCCATGTGATACTTTGCAGGGATACAAAGCCAGAGAAATATTGAACAATAAGTACACAGCGAATATGCAATTGGCAAAATTCACACTATGGAAAATTCTACAGATCAAAGACTTGACTCATATCCTTCAATAATTATGGGTAAGGAAAATAATTACTGTAAATCAGGATAGTGGTTACATTTGGTAGGAGGAAAAAGGATTATGATGGTAATGGAACATATACATTATCAACTAGGGAAGCTGACAAAGTTGTATTCTTTGAGTGGTATGTTCTAATATTGTCTGCCTTATAGTAATCATGCTATATAA
>NC_048218.1:35376434-35380191 GCF_002007445.2 Ailuropoda melanoleuca
GAGAGAGAGAGAGAAAGAAAGACTCCCTGCTGAGCAGGGAACCTGATGTGGGGCTCAGTCCCAGGATCTGGAGATCATGACCTGAGCCGAAGGCACATGCTTAATCCGACTGAGCCACCCAGGTGCCCTGTGATAGTACTTTTTTGATAGTAGAGATCAACTAGTAAGAAGAGTAGAATTCTTTTTATTGGGATAGCATTTTGGGGGGGGGTTCTCACTGTTTCTCATTATCAAAGTCCATTGTGACTGTTCATCTGTTAATACTGATTTGTAATGAGACTTTACATATTTCATCTCTGAAAATGTGTTTTCATCCTGACAGGTTCTGCCAAACACTGGTATCAGTCCATTGAGTATATGCTTTTAATTTAGCATATTCATGGCTTGGAAGGTATTTATACAATTCTGTTAGATCCTTGTGATATTTTTGCCCTTTAGCGTGACATCACGTTGCAGGTTAATCACTTCTGATTGAAAATTAGGTGGAAACTCCTCAGTTAGATGGAGTCTTTACACAGTTAAAAGGATTTTGAAATATGGATATTTCCTTTGTGCTTGCACCAGGGTCTGAAAAACATTGCTGGAACTATAGTTTGCTTGGAAAACATACTGTTGCAAATTTGTGTGGGAATGGAGATATGGCTTCTTGTTTTAACTTTTGACAGCACAGGAAGTGTATAAAGCAGCTTGCCATTACAGGTGATTCAGATAACATTAGTTGTTGAAATGACTTTACCATAAGATGTTTTGCATAAGTGCTATTTTGTAATTTTGGGTTGAATTCATTAAGAAACACTGTGGAGCCTTCAGCAAAAGCTAACTTCCAACGCCATTTGGTGTTTGACAGTAGTGTTTGAAGGCTGTTCTTTTTCAGAAAAATTTCAATCTTGTCCTGGAACTTAAAAATTGCAATAAAATGTTCCCATTGCTAAGCCATCAAACCTCTCTATAGTAAGGTAATTCAAGATATTCAGCTTCTGTTTCTGAAAAAAAATTCACAGAACTGATTATTGTGAAGTCTTCAAGAGTAAATGACACTACTGTCTAATACATGATTCAAATATTTTCTGTAAAGTACTGCTGATGAATAAGACAATGAAAGGCTTTGAAACACCTCACAAAAGGTAAATTTGTTTAAATCTTTTTTCCTGCTCCATACAAGTTTTTACCAACAGTAGTAGTAATATGTATTAGATTCCACTTCCAGTTGTAGTGCATTCATGTTTTCTCAACCTCTTTGAAAATATTCTTGTAGGGGTGCCTGGGTGACTCAGTTGGTTAAGCATCTGCCTTCAGCTCAGGTCATGATCTCAGGGTCCCGGGATCAAGCCCTGCGTTGGGCTCTGCTTCTCCTTCTGTGATCTCTCTTGCTTTCACTCTCTCAAATAAATAAAACATAAATATATATATATATATACACATATATATATAGTTTATTTTATTTATCTATATTTTTAAGATGTTATTTGTTTATTAGAGAGAGAGATTGAGCACAGCAGGAGGAGGGGTACAGAGAGAGGGAGAAACAGACTCCCCACTGAGCAGGGAGCCCGACTTGGGGCTCCATCCCAGGATCCCAGGATCCCAGGATCATGACGTGAGCTGAAGGCAGACACTTACTGACTGAGCCACCCAGGCGCCTGCTATAGTTTTTTTAAAAAAATAAAAGTCTGCAAAATAGCTACAGTTCAGAATATTAGTTAAGAATGGTATTAAACTAGAGGAAAATTGATCAAGGAACAAACTGACAGTGTTAAGTAAAACCACTGACATAGTAACGCAGATGTAGAATTTGGAGCTTTTCTGGGTTCACCACCATCTTAAGTTCTGTACCATGCAATTATACAATTAAGCAAATTAAACAAAAGTATTCCTCATTGAGTTTCTGACATAATTGCTGTTAAATGATTTGTTTTGGTTAAGTTTAGAAAGCAAAGAGAAGCATAGGAAGGTATTCCCCTATTCTTTCCCAGATTCTTTGCCCAATGAATTTGGGTAGATTTGAAACAAGATACTCTTTATGTACTCATAGTTTTAATTAAACACGAATCCAATGACCTTTTGGCACTTTGACATGCAGGATTCTACGTATTGACATATAAATATTACAAACAGGAGAGCTAAAGAGAAGAAATCAATGTGATTTAACAAGAGAAAGGCAGTGGCTAAAAAAAAAAAAAAAAGCAACACAAAATACAAAGCCAAAGTAAATGTACTCAAAATATACAAAAGATCTTAATATCATCAATATCATATAAATATATATATTAGGCTAAAAGTATTAGGTTTAATAAAAATAGACTTTATCAGGGTTAGCTCAATCACATATAAAGAAATTAAGATGTTAAACTGTTAAGGGGATCCCCCAAAATGCCAAATATCTGAATTATTAAAATGACATAAATATGTATTATAAAGAACATCTCAACTGTGAAGACCTTTTACCTTTAAATGTAATAAAAGTGAGAAGGACAATAAAAGGAAAATATTTTAGTATATAATTTTATAGTTCTTCCTCATTATATGGTAATGGAATTATTTAAATGAGAATCAGTATAACATCCTATATGTAATCTCTGTTCTATCTTTATGATTTTGACACCTCAGCTTCTTAGTAGTTTCACTTATTAAAAGATTCTAATAGTACCTTCACTCCCTTAAGAGACCAAAATAGTTGCAACAGTATCTGTGTTTCTGTAAAACATACCATAAAACAATTACATGTTACTTGATTTCTCACTGAAAACCATTCTCACTAAAACTGACTCCTTATGTCAGATTTAAAATCCATTTTTCTAACCTCATTTTGGACTTAGAAAAATATTAAATTATAGTTAAATGTCCCATACTGAATATCTAGACAGTCATAAGGAAGAATAATACTAATTTAATATTATTATACTAAAATACATTTTATCTTTATACTTCAATGCTATAATATTAATAACAGATTCTATAGCACTTATTTTCTTATTTAATCATCTCAACATCCTTATAAAATAGTACAGTTTTAAAAACAAGGAGAAAAATCTCATAGAATAAAAATATTTTGTCAGAGGAGCATGGATCTNCCAGAGAAATATTGAACAATAAGTACACAGCGAATATGCAATTGGCAAAATTCACACTATGGAAAATTCTACAGATCAAAGACTTGACTCATATCCTTCAATAATTATGGGTAAGGAAAATAATTACTGTAAATCAGGATAGTGGTTACATTTGGTAGGAGGAAAAAGGATTATGATGGTAATGGAACATATACATTATCAACTAGGGAAGCTGACAAAGTTGTATTCTTTGAGTGGTATGTTCTAATATTGTCTGCCTTATAGTAATCATGCTATATAAACTTTGTGGGTTTGGTTTTCTGTTATTTTGTCATATATTGCAGTAAAAAGGTAAAAAATAAATTAACACTGGGAAAATGAGGTCATAAGCAATAAAAGATATGAATAAATTGTTTTATTAATCATGCACTATCTGAATAACTATAAATTATACCTTATCATTTTCATAATATAAAATGTAGACATAATGATTTATACAATATTTCTTAACAGCAACCTGAATAAACATATATATACAAACAGCAAATAGAATTAGTGTAAGAATCATAAATTCAGAGTAGTGATTGAAAGTTCTAAGTTTGAGGGTATGCAAGTAATGTGGTGACACAGAAATTCACTTGGGTAAAATCTCAATCAATAAGCTAGTTTACTGTCTCATTAAAGAGAGCAAAAAATATTTATAGTTA
>NC_048218.1:35381168-35406944 GCF_002007445.2 Ailuropoda melanoleuca
AAAAAAAAAAAAAAAAGCAACACAAAATACAAAGCCAAAGTAAATGTACTCAAAATATACAAAAGATCTTAATATCATCAATATCATATAAATATATATATTAGGCTAAAAGTATTAGGTTTAATAAAAATAGACTTTATCAGGGTTAGCTCAATCACATATAAAGAAATTAAGATGTTAAACTGTTAAGGGGATCCCCCAAAATGCCAAATATCTGAATTATTAAAATGACATAAATATGTATTATAAAGAACATCTCAACTGTGAAGACCTTTTACCTTTAAATGTAATAAAAGTGAGAAGGACAATAAAAGGAAAATATTTTAGTATATAATTTTATAGTTCTTCCTCATTATATGGTAATGGAATTATTTAAATGAGAATCAGTATAACATCCTATATGTAATCTCTGTTCTATCTTTATGATTTTGACACCTCAGCTTCTTAGTAGTTTCACTTATTAAAAGATTCTAATAGTACCTTCACTCCCTTAAGAGACCAAAATAGTTGCAACAGTATCTGTGTTTCTGTAAAACATACCATAAAACAATTACATGTTACTTGATTTCTCACTGAAAACCATTCTCACTAAAACTGACTCCTTATGTCAGATTTAAAATCCATTTTTCTAACCTCATTTTGGACTTAGAAAAATATTAAATTATAGTTAAATGTCCCATACTGAATATCTAGACAGTCATAAGGAAGAATAATACTAATTTAATATTATTATACTAAAATACATTTTATCTTTATACTTCAATGCTATAATATTAATAACAGATTCTATAGCACTTATTTTCTTATTTAATCATCTCAACATCCTTATAAAATAGTACAGTTTTAAAAACAAGGAGAAAAATCTCATAGAATAAAAATATTTTGTCAGAGGAGCATGGATCTATTTCTTCCACATTTGTTTCTCTAATTTATTTTTGCTCAATATACTTGAGATTTTTTCTGGAAAATGTTTTCCATCTCAATAATACAAACTTATGGCAAATGAAAATTACTGTATATTTTTTTCTTTTTACTCATAACTATTTAAAATTAATCTATTCTTTAGTTTACAAATTTACAAATACAAGTAATTGTTTTATAAATTGTTATTTTGTTCTTTCACTCAATTAAGAGAGCCTTAAAGTCAAAACTGAGCATAAAACAGAGCTTATTGATTTTGATCATCAAGGGAAGAATTCTGTGGCTAAGTAGAATGATGTAAGGATGTACTGAAGAATAGGTTGTATATGGTTAAATGATACCACCTCTCCATTATTTCTATAATTTTTCACGATTTATATTGTCTTCTCCAGGCAGTCCCAAGTTGGTGAGAAAAATCAGACCATAGTTTCAGGCTAACTATGTTTCCTCTTAACTCCCTTGTAATTTAACTTCCTTCACTACATTTTAGGAAGGACAAAGTCCAAGAAAGTCATGTTCAAAGAGAAGACATTGAGGAAACTCAGTCATAGTATTTATAATCTTGTGGATTTATTTTCTTTTAATGTTCAAAATAAACATAACTTGGANCCCGACTTGGGGCTCCATCCCAGGATCCCAGGATCCCAGGATCATGACGTGAGCTGAAGGCAGACACTTACTGACTGAGCCACCCAGGCGCCTGCTATAGTTTTTTTAAAAAAATAAAAGTCTGCAAAATAGCTACAGTTCAGAATATTAGTTAAGAATGGTATTAAACTAGAGGAAAATTGATCAAGGAACAAACTGACAGTGTTAAGTAAAACCACTGACATAGTAACGCAGATGTAGAATTTGGAGCTTTTCTGGGTTCACCACCATCTTAAGTTCTGTACCATGCAATTATACAATTAAGCAAATTAAACAAAAGTATTCCTCATTGAGTTTCTGACATACTTGCTGTTAAATGATTTGTTTTGGTTAAGTTTAGAAAGCAAAGAGAAGCATAGGAAGGTATTCCCCTATTCTTTCCCAGATTCTTTGCCCAATGAATTTGGGTAGATTTGAAACAAGATACTCTTTATGTACTCATAGTTTTAATTAAACACGAATCCAATGACCTTTTGGCACTTTGACATGCAGGATTCTACGTATTGACATATAAATATTACAAACAGGAGAGCTAAAGAGAAGAAATCAATGTGATTTAACAAGAGAAAGGCAGTGGCTAAAAAAAAAAAAAAAAGCAACACAAAATACAAAGCCAAAGTAAATGTACTCAAAATATACAAAAGATCTTAATATCATCAATATCATATAAATATATATATTAGGCTAAAAGTATTAGGTTTAATAAAAATAGACTTTATCAGGGTTAGCTCAATCACATATAAAGAAATTAAGATGTTAAACTGTTAAGGGGATCCCCCAAAATGCCAAATATCTGAATTATTAAAATGACATAAATATGTATTATAAAGAACATCTCAACTGTGAAGACCTTTTACCTTTAAATGTAATAAAAGTGAGAAGGACAATAAAAGGAAAATATTTTAGTATATAATTTTATAGTTCTTCCTCATTATATGGTAATGGAATTATTTAAATGAGAATCAGTATAACATCCTATATGTAATCTCTGTTCTATCTTTATGATTTTGACACCTCAGCTTCTTAGTAGTTTCACTTATTAAAAGATTCTAATAGTACCTTCACTCCCTTAAGAGACCAAAATAGTTGCAATAGTATCTGTGTTTCTGTAAAACATACCATAAAACAATTACATGTTACTTGATTTCTCACTGAAAACCATTCTCACTAAAACTGACTCCTTATGTCAGATTTAAAATCCATTTTTCTAACCTCATTTTGGACTTAGAAAAATATTAAATTATAGTTAAATGTCCCATACTGAATATCTAGACAGTCATAAGGAAGAATAATACTAATTTAATATTATTATACTAAAATACATTTTATCTTTATACTTCAATGCTATAATATTAATAACAGATTCTATAGCACTTATTTTCTTATTTAATCATCTCAACATCCTTATAAAATAGTACAGTTTTAAAAACAAGGAGAAAAATCTCATAGAATAAAAATATTTTGTCAGAGGAGCATGGATCTATTTCTTCCACATTTGTTTCTCTAATTTATTTTTGCTCAATATACTTGAGATTTTTTCTGGAAAATGTTTTCCATCTCAATAATACAAACTTATGGCAAATGAAAATTACTGTATATTTTTTTCTTTTTACTCATAACTATTTAAAATTAATCTATTCTTTAGTTTACAAATTTACAAATACAAGTAATTGTTTTATAAATTGTTATTTTGTTCTTTCACTCAATTAAGAGAGCCTTAAAGTCAAAACTGAGCATAAAACAGAGCTTATTGATTTTGATCATCAAGGGAAGAATTCTGTGGCTAAGTAGAATGATGTAAGGATGTACTGAAGAATAGGTTGTATATGGTTAAATGATACCACCTCTCCATTATTTCTATAATTTTTCACGATTTATATTGTCTTCTCCAGGCAGTCCCAAGTTGGTGAGAAAAATCAGACCATAGTTTCAGGCTAACTATGTTTCCTCTTAACTCCCTTGTAATTTAACTTCCTTCACTACATTTTAGGAAGGACAAAGTCCAAGAAAGTCATGTTCAAAGAGAAGACATTGAGGAAACTCAGTCATAGTATTTATAATCTTGTGGATTTATTTTCTTTTAATGTTCAAAATAAACATAACTTGGAAAGTTACTGGAAAGTATTTATGGGATAAAGTTTGGCATAATTACAGAGACAAAATGAAAGAAAGAAAAAAAGAAAGAAGAAAGAAAGAAAGAAAGAAAGAAAGAAAGAAAGAAAGAAAGAAGAAAGAAAAAGAAAAAGAAAGAAAGAAAGGAAGAGAAAGAAAATTATTTGAGTTAGAAATGAAAGAATTAGGAGTACATTTTTTTAAAGATTTTTATTTTTATTTATTTGAGAGCGAGAGAGAGAGCACGAGCAGCCTGGGGGGGGGCGGGGGGGACGGGCAGAGGGAGAGGGAGAAGCAGACTCCCTGCTGAGCAGGGAGCCCAACCTGGGGCTCCATCCCAGGATGCTGAGATCATAACCTGAGTCGAAGGCAGATGCTTAACCGACTGAGCCACCCAGGCACCCGCAAGTGTTATCTTTTAGATATCACCCTCCCCTGCCCTATGCCTTAATAGGAGCTATTCCCCTGGAATAGGTATTTAGAGTGAGTATAATATGACCCACCTGCATACATCTGCTAACCACTTTACATCTCTCTGAGATTCTCTCCCACTTTACATTAATCCTGATGAATATTCTTAGTCAAATTGAATTCAAAACAATCCTAACACTGTCCCTGATGCCCATACCTCTCTTATTGCAACGTACCATTTTTTATCATTTATTGCGTTTGTTTAGGCATTCACTTATTTCCCTTGTAGACAATAAGAATTGCTTATAAATTGCAATTTTGGGGGAAGGATATTCTATATTGAAATTATTTGGGGGTTTTAAAATGCAAATTCCTGCAATTGATTCTAGAACTACAGGAAGACTTGCAATTATCTTCTGTGTAATATGCTGAACTTTATTCCTACAAATGCTTAGTGTTACAGAGTCACTGCTCTTTAATTTACCTTTGTCTTTTCCAACTTCTATCAACTCTTGGCTTAATCATTACTAATACACAGCCTCAGCCTTATGTAGTTGCTGATTTAATTCTGAATAAATTTTCAGGATATCAGGATATCCTCAGACTTCATCGTCCTGGGCAAGCTGATATTAATCTTGTAAACCTTGCTCCCTAGGAGGTATTTTCTGATTGCTTTCTATTGTCTATTTATGCCTTACTTAGATCCTGTTTCAAAATAAACCAAATGGAAACACACTTTTTCCTTGACTAATTCTGTAACCTAGAGAATCCTATCGCATAATTTATCCGTCAAGGTGAAACATATTGGATCTTGAAGACAGCCTGAATCAAGCCCAAATGTGTCACCTCCCTTTAATTACTCCAGTAAGACTACTTTTCTTCTAACAATTGGCCAGTTTTATACCTAAGAATCTTCTTCAGTGGCCCAGTTCTAATCAAAGGTATACAACTTTATTTCTTGCTGTACTCACTAATATTCCATGAGTGGAAAGCCTAGCTTCTTGTAAAAGATGAGAGAGGGAAGTCCTATCCTCACTGAAAGGGGGCATTTAAGGCAACATTACCACAAGCCTCAAAACAGTTTGTTCCCTTTTCTTTTCACCTCTCTTCCGCATATGCCTAGACAGGATGAAACAGATGCTCATTAATTCTTAAAATTCCTTTAAACTATATAATATACACTCTCAGATTAGTGAGATTAAAACACATGGTAGTTATATAATTTGTAATGTGTCCAGAATTAATCAATAGATCTAGGGCACTGTTAGCAGGGTAGGCAGTCAGGCCTGAAGATTTTTTTACCAAAAGTCTGAAAAGGTAACATTTCTCAAGTTGCCATTGGTTGTCGCGATCTGAGCAAACAAATGGTATTGTTGCACAATGTCAATAGCCCACATTCTATGCCTTGTTTTGCTTTTAACAAACTGTGAAAAGACCAACAGCTGTTACTGAGCTAAGAAGAACTAAAGGATTTACAGTAGGTGGTGCCACCTGTGCTTTTCTTATTCCACCCTTAAAAATCTGCTACTTTATTTTGGAGCTGGGTGGAGAATATGGCAGTGACTCAATGTCAGGGGGAGTGAGTAGTCAACTGTGGCTCAGTTCTGATAAGAAGGAGTAACATGATCTTTATAAGTCACAACAATGCGTGTTGATGAATATCTTCTCTTGATTTTGCTTTATCCATTTCAAGAATCTAAGAAAAGACCATAAATAAAAAGTAAATCTGAATTCAGCTGACTTAACTGAATGAAAGATTTACAACCCAGATAAAATGCAGGATTCTGTATATATGCAATTAATGATCTTAACTATTTAATGCTTTATTTTAGCTTCTTTACCTTAAAGACTAGAAAAACACACTTGCCAAGTTACTGCCTACTTGATCCTGTAGCTGTGGAATTTTAAATTTAAACAGGCACTTGGTGAAACATGTCTTCTATTTCCAAGTGAAGTGTTTAAGAGATTATGGAAAATAGAGAATTAACTCACTTGGGGACAAAAATAGTTTTTAAATTTGGTAGCTTGAGTTACCTAGCACTTATATATGAAGTTTCCCCTAAATGCTAAATTTTAAAATGTTATTAACAGAATAATTTAAGTCCTATAACATAAAGCTTTTGACAAAAGCAAACGTATTGAGTGCCTCAACTGAATCGGGAGCTCCCTACTTAACCATGAGGTGATATTTCTGTACCTTGCCATTCTAAACGAATCAATGTTATAGAAATCCAATTAGAATTTAGTGTTCATTGAAGAAAGCCATAAGGTGATAATCTCTTGTCATTGTTTTCACAACTTTTCATATTCCCCATAGTTAATACGGAAATTTGCTTAATACTAAGCCTGAGAGGGGCCTGAGCTTCAAGGATCAAAAAAAAAAAATTCCTTTAGTGATTTTTTATTTATTGATGAAATGGTAAATGGCAAGACAGGCAGGGAACTTTGAGACAAAGGACACAAGGCAATGACGTAGGGACTTCTGCATCCGGTGATATCAGAATCCATTAAGCATTTCTATTCATTTCTTCACATTGTTCTCAAACCTTGTTCCAATTCTCTTTGTTTTCTGCAGAAAAATTTCCTGAATGAATTTTCTGTCAATATGGTATATTCCAGCCCCACCTATTTTTAATAACATTTCTTGCCTTCTGAAGCAAAGAAGGATAAAAAATACTCTAGGACAAAATATATAAAGCTTGGAAACATTTCTCTTTAGGTGAATTACTGAAAATTCAGCCAAGGACTGATGGTGGTTTTTAATATCTATTTAGAAAAAATTTGGACTTAGCTGGACATATTAAACATAAGTCTCATTTATAACATTAACAATAGGTTTCATTTACTATCATGAATAGAAAGTCAACTCAGAGAATGGCCCAAATTTACTCAGTCTGAGTTCTTGTTGTTTTTGTTATTCATCTCACACTTCTCTGTTAGTTTTGGCTTGGTACCTTTTCCAGTATAATAGTATTTATAAATAATATCATATCCAAATAGTTCTTAATTATGCTAGCACATTCTTTATTGATGGGGTGTTTACTCATAATTTTCTGTTTTTCTTTCCAATCCAGTGAGACACATTTTTCCCTATAGAACATGTTGGCAACAGTGCTATCACACACATAAATTTTATACTATGATTTCTACGTTAGATGTTGGTATTACAGCAATGAATTTGTCTAGATAGCTATAAAATCTCTTTCTCTTATCAGTATTTGTCACGTCCACGGCAGAGTCACTGATATTGGTGGCATAGTGCTTAGATTCAGAGTGCGAAGTTTGGGGGTTTTGTGACAAGTGATTGACTGACACATTGACAGCTGAGACCCGTCACTAGGAATAGGGAACATATCCCTGAAGGCTGCATAGTCAGGGCTGTTCTCCATAAGACACAACTTACCAAGAATTACCCACTGTGAAGAACAGATCCTTCAAGTGTTTTATTGTTGCCGTTGTTTCAAAAAGAACGTCAGGCTTTCATTTACTCATCTACAATTAATTTTGCTGACTTGAAGAACATACAGCAAGTAGACTGATACATGGACCAGTTGCCATCTGATAGTTCACCTCTGCAAAATGAGAAGGGAGCTGATACCAAGACACAGACTCATGAAAGATACTCCAGTGAAAAATCAATGGGGAATAAAATAAAAGTAGATAAATGAAGTCTCTAACTAAGGACTTAACAGGAAGTATTTGCTAGATGGAATAAGTTCCAAAAGAAAAAAATATTTTGAAAAGATAAGTCACAAAGTCTGTGCTACAAAAAAGGGTGGAAGATAAAGAGGGCAAAGAAGTTAGGAGTCTCTATTTTACAATTGATGAGGCCACAGATGAGAAATGTTCTGCCCAGAATTATAACAAAATTTAGGTGAATATCTTAGGTTACATCCCAGTCCTCTTGGACTCTTGTCCAAGTTTTTCTTTTTGGCAGACCAAGCTACATCAAATTTTAATAGATGACTGAAAATCAAATATTATTTTAGACAGTGAAATTGCATCAAAGTGCCTAGCCCGCCTATAATGGGAAAAGGATAAGGCCATTAATTATAAAGTGAAACCACTTGGCAACCCCAAAATTTTATTTATGATGCTGAATGTACAGTTGACAATAGTCATCCCTAAGAGCAGAGATCATACGATTTCATCTAGAAACAAGAAAGTAGATGTGCTTACTATACCTACTTACCACAGAATGTACGCACTTGATAACCTTCTTTGTCCTTATTTGCTTTTTAACAGTTCATTAAATTAGATAAATTTGTATTAAGTACAAATTATGCTCAAGGTATCATTGAATATTATGAAAGTGCAAACATGGTCACAGGTGACATCACCTGCTCCTGCATTAAGATGCCAAATCTTTTTTTCTCTCCTTGAATCTGGGTGGCCTTCTGACTTGCTCCAATAGATTCAAAAATGCTCTGCCCAGATTTCCCTACACAGGAAGACTTACTGTCTAGCTATGAGGTATAGTCATTAGAGAGCCTACAGTGGTGATATTGCCTCAGTTAGAGAAAGCCACTGTCACTTAAAGTCATTCTTTTTCCTGATTTCAGTTCCTGGGAAAGATAGGAGAATGAGAGTCCAGTCTCTGTGGCCCAATGCAGGACACTCGGACAGACAAGCCTTACTCAAGCTTACCATATTGGCTGAAACTGTTGAACCTGTATGCAGATGAACTTCTTCCTCGGCCTAATCCCATTTCCTCTCTTTTGTCTTTATAGACGTTAGTCCATAATAAATAACTTACACCCCAAATACCATCATGGTATCTGTTTCTGGCAAGTATAACGTATGGTATTTGTTTTGACCAATAAAACGTGCCATGAAGAACATTGTACCAGCTCTAAGACAAGACTTCAAAAAACTTTGCAGATTTTCACTTTAGGAACCCTACAAAGGCACCCTATAAACATGTCACGAGAGGCCAGTAAAGCAGAAATGAACCACTCCAAAGCAACAAGAACCCAATAAACCCAGGAGCTGACTGAGCCCAGCCCAAATTGTTAAATAGCAGAATCAGGAGCTTAATAATAATTGTTATTTTAAACCATTAAATCCTTGGGATAATTTTTCATGTAGCCAAAGCTATCTGATTATACAAGCATATTAACATTTCTAAAAATACAAATTTGAGTTTTTGATATTTTTATTATTTTTTATAAAAAAGACCCTATAATAATGAACATATAGTTATCATTTAGGATAAAGTTATTTTCAACTGGATTCACACAGCTCTGTGATTATCTCTGGAAATGCCTGGGAATCTGGCACTGTCTCTTGGCAAAGATAAAGGCATTGGGCTAATTAATAATTTACCCTGTTGTATTGCATATCTGAAACTCCCTTGTGGCACTTAGACCCAGTTGGTTTACTAATAGCTTACACCTGGAGTAACCAGTTAGCCTGACTTAACTATGTAAACAGAGGGTTATGAAGACACCACTGGAAACATTCAAGTTGCTCTCCCCAAATCAATATTATTTTACAAATTTTGGCAATTCAATCTAGAAACAAAACAAATCCTTGTGTTCATAGCAAGGAGTTAAGGGAGATGCTTCTGGAAGTTTTGGGGCCCCTAAGTCTTGCCTGAACTCTCTTTCTTCTGCTTTATAGTATTTTTGTCCTTATTAAAAGCCTTGCATTAATATGCTCTATGGTGCCTTGTAAGTCTTTTCAATTATCCAATGTGTTGCACTCTTTGCAGCTGTATGTGTGTTTTCAGGTGCTCTTCAAAATCCAAAGAACAAGATTTACAAAATTTTTCTTAGAAGGTATAGATCTAAGGAATCCATATTTGCACAAGATCAAGATCAAAGTTAAATGTGTTTTTGCTTTTTGATAAGGGTCTTTGTAAGTGTGTATGTGTGTTTATGTGGTCACATTTTGTTTGAATTCTGGTTCTGGAGCAGTGGTAAAGAAGTTCAATTACAATAAGAAATAAGAGAAAACATTCAAGTCAGCTTCAAACACAAAAAGTAAACATATATTATTCACAAATATAAGGACAAGAAAATAGAAAATTATTTAACATCATAACACAATGACAAATCAAAAGAAAAATAAAACATTTAATAGAGTCAACTTCACACATGAAGACAGTAGAACATGATTAAATGATATTAGGGCTCTGGAACAGAACAAAAGTCCAAAATAATATCCATTAAATACTGGATATGTTGCCTGAATATCCTATGATAATAATTCCCTGAAGCTGATGACTTAAAGATTCCTGGTAAAATTCATATATGTTTCTAAAATCTGGAAACAATTAATTAATTAAGCAATATATGCCCCAAGACTATGAGCAGAACAGTTATTATTTTTGTAAATTTCCTGGAGGAAAAAATTCCTGATAAAGCTGATCATAGCACAAAAGAGTTATGATTAAGTTAGCAAGAATATTTGAGGGGGTATAGTGGAATAAAAGGACTAGAGGGTATGCCACAGCAAAGAGTCCTAGGAATACAGGAGTAATGACTGAGAAGAGGAACACCAAAGAAAATGGTTATCTCAACAAAAGAAGTAGTTACTTAATGGGGATCATGGTTTCTGCATAAATAACAAGGCATCTGTGTTTTCACACTTTCTATAAGTATACTAGAACCTGAAGAACTGAGGTGAGTACAGTGAAATACTCAATGCTTTGATGTATTCAACATCCTCCAAGTGCAAAATACTACTGGAGAGTAGCTTAATTCCACTAATATTGTGTTACTATGTATTGTAGGTAATAGATTAACAAAACCTTTTATCCTTCTTCATGAGTATTTGACCTTAGGTTAATTTTCTAACTCTCTTCCCCTGGCAACTTAATAAGGTGATATGTCCTCTATGTTTCTAAGCAACAAAGATTATGATTAAAAATAACCTATGTTGGCAAATTTCATCTGGACTCAGATCTAAAAACACTTGATAAGAAGCCATAGCTTCAGACTTCCCTGAGTATGATGATTATAGGCATATCTCTTGAGAGGACTCTAGAAGCTATGTCTGTGAAATTGTAACAAAAGATATTGGCTCCTGGGGAACATGAGACTTTTCCCTTATGTCAGATCCAGCACTCATCTGATGCACATCTCCTTTTCTTGCAAGTAAGCAGTATAGCCCACTGAAACATGCAGAAGAGGACTGACTGATGCTTCCATGCTGGTAAACTATATTTTCCATCCTAGATCCTTCTTAGTAGTCTGGTATCAAATATGGTTTATGAGAGTCTTAGAACCTATTACTTGATTCTGCAAAATTCCTTTGGTGGGTATTACACTTCAAATGTGTACAGAAGAAATACAGTATGCTAATAAAATATGAGCAGTTCTTCACTAGTTTGAACTTGATCATCTGCAAAGGCCTTATTTCCAAATAAGGTTACATTCATAGAAACTCAGGGTTGGGAACTGGGGATTAGAAGTTCAACATCTTTTGGAGGAACACAATTCAACCCATAACAGAAACAGCCTTGCAGGGCTAAAATCATAAAGGTCAGATAAATTGCCTAGTTATTTAGACATACCTGAATTTTGTCAGGTATTTTTGAAATTAGAAGTAGCATAGAAATAGTAGATGTTTCCTTTGACCACTATCACAACTTTCCTCCTTCAAGAGCCAAGTGATTTCCTCACATGATGTAACAAAAATGAAGTTAGAAAGAAACACTTCCATCTCTTTCTTACCCTCCAAAAGCTTATTCTAATATAATTTCAAGACATCAAATTCAATAAACATGACAGATACTGAGTAAGGAAACTATATAAGGAGAATATTAAAAAAAATAAATCTGCAATAATTTGCGAGAAGTGTATATACAAGTGCAACAGTGGTCTTTTTCACATATTCCATGAGTCAAGCCTTTGTTAGGGCATGTTTCTGATTTATGTACTTGTTAAAACAGATACAGAGAAATGGGATACAGTCAGTTGTATGAAATCAATAAATACTTAAGACGTATAAAATAGAATGAAATTGTCAAAGTCAGTTTTATAATTAAAAAAGCAACTTATAGTATGACAAATAATATAGTTATTATAACAATTTGCCTCAGAATACTAGAGGTTACCAGTTAAAAACCAGTTTAAGTCTCTTAAGTTTCCAAAAGCTGTTAAGGAACTCTTCTAAAAATCATCCAGATACATGTTTTAATCATATTTTCAGCCACAACCGCACTTAAAAAAAAAACAAAAAAAATTACATTTGGCTATCAGAAATGCTATCTGAAATATATCCCTAACTTATTCAATGTTACATGTCATTGTTTTCCATTATGATATGCCATAAGGAAATATTTAGTACCATGTTAAGTTCTCAGGAAAAATTATATAAACACATTTGGCAAAGTTCCTGGGTTAAGGATCTATGGGGTAAACACCCAAACACCCTCACAATAAGCAAACTATTTAAATAACTTAGTAATAAAATTTTTTAAAAATGTTAATTTTTTAAATTTATGAAAATCACATGGGATACTCAATATTTATTAAATAAATAAACTTTACAGTATGTACAAAAGATCTGCTTGTACAAAGTTGCTGAGCATGTTTGCTCCACATTGTGCTAGACTGTCATCCTGAAGAAAACTCAGATGGTTCCTCAAATAAAAGGTCCTATACAGATTTATGTTTCATTAAAGTTATCCAATATGTTACAGAAAGCTATTGCCTTAGACACATACATTCTAAAGAATACCAAATGGTTGGACAGCTTAGCCTAACATTTGTTTCCATATCCACAAAACTTTTTTTAATCCTCTTTTTTTCCATTTCTGAGATGTTTGACAAAGTTTGCTATAATAAAATATGTCTTAGTTACTAACTTGAACTTGAAGCTAGAAGTTGCAATATAGACAGGGTAAGTCTTTACCCTTCTCCTAGGTGTACTGGGCTTATTATGCTTTGAAGGCTAACCATGTTAGTCCTTCAGGTTCATATTAGCTTTCTTTCTTCATTTGAAAATGAACTTGTCTATACTATTTTTTATTATCTTCTGATTAATCTAAATAGTCTTTTCACTGACACTCCAAAAACTCCTCCCCAATTTAATCCATGTTTAAGTACCTGTGAGAGTTCTCTTATTCTATAAATGCTAATGGGTAAGACCACATTTTCTTCTGACAGAGGGATTAACATTGATAACATTTTAAATCCATTTTCTAGGTCTTTCAAGAATACTATCTCTTTTAATTTCCATAGCACCCTTTAAGGAGGATATCAGAATTCACATAATCAGGATTTAGGCTTAAAGAATTAGGTTAATTTCTAAGATCACAGATCTATGGTGAACTGTCACTCATGGATGGTTTGTGTCACTTTGCCTGTCCTATGAAGCTGTGTATTTTTACCATTAATTAGCTATGGCATCATAGTAAAGTCATCAAACCAATCAGAATCTCATTTTCTTTATTTGTAAAATAAAGGTGGAGGGGCTGGCAGCTGATACCTTGTAAAATTCTGATACATGCAGAAGCCAAATCATCTATTACATAAAATGAAGCATTTCTGAGGGTGAAAGGGCAATACTAATTATTATGCTACAGAACCTGAATTATCTAAGATTTTAAGTTTCATTAACCTAAAGCGATGAAATATGAAGCTTAAGTACAATGGATAAATATCTAGGAAAACCTTGGACTTATGAATAAACATAGAAAAATTCCTAAGTTTATAATCTGACTTTCATTTCATTGCGAAAATATAAAAGTCATAATTTTGGGGGCAGCTGGATGGCTCAGTCGTCTGATAGAAGGAGAAACTAGATTTAAAGTAAAATGTAAAAACAAAAACAAAAGCAAAGCAAAAAAGAAAAAAACAACCAAACAAACAAAAAAACTGGTGTAAACGGCTCTTTTCTATAGCTTAGAAATATTTTTCTCAGGTTAAAAATTATTTAACACACTGCAAACAGGAGAATTTTTCTCACAATTAAACAGCTTGGGAAGTGAAAGGTTCCAGGGAATTTCATATCCCCTGTATGAAAAGCTGTTTTTCATTTTATTAACCTTTTAGTCAGCATCCTTATCTCTCACCCAAACCCTAACAGCTGGAAACTATGAAGTAGAGCCTAAATTTTTCCTTTTTCCAAGGGGAAGTAATCTCATGTTCTTGACTGCAACATATTCCACATATGAGTAAAATAAATGAATTAATAGCTTTTAAATCATTTGACATGTTAGAAAGATATCACGTAAATCAAAGGTATTATCACTTTGAAAGGCATTAAATCTCAGAAAAAATAGTTAAAACTGGTTTCAAGACATTCCCTTTACAGTATCTCTTATCACACAGAGTATTTCTACTTGAGGTGACAAAAAAGCTATCATTATTAAAAGACTGATGTTTACTATGACATATTGAAAGCATTTAAAATTTTATGTATTTTATTAAAACCATTAGTGTTTTCATTGGAAACTTTTTTGCTGCATAAGTTTGACTAAAGTGTGTTCATTTAATGCCTTTAAATAACCAATTCACATTCTAATTAATATACTGGTATGCTTTCCTGGAATTTTCACTATGTTCTCTTTTCTATGCTTGCATTTAATTCACTCTCCCAGAAAACTGTGTGTTATCAACAATTACCCCTTGAGTATTCCAACTGAAATACTATGGATAAGAAATCTTAGATCTAAAATCCTATGCATATTGGTTTAAATATTCTCCAATACAGTTTTCTGAGAGAATAAATATATAAAAGATAAATATCAATGTCAAATAACTGAGCTTCAAAACAGGTTTCTTTCAACTGTCATACTGAATTAGACAGGGGATAAGACAGCTTGAATAACTAGGTTGAAACCTTTTAAATAGTTTTAACCCCGGTATGCCAGTGAAGACATTGATTGCTGTATATTATTGAAACCTTTGATTCTCCAACCAAATAACAATCTATTTTTCTTATTCTTCCTAAACTTAATCTTATGGATAGACTGCAAAAGCAGGTATAAATAGTACACATTCTGTCAAGAATGCCTCCTTGTATAAAGGAAAAGTACTGGCCAGCCCATCACTTTCAAAGTAGTCTCATTTTCTGGTCTGCTGAAGTCTCTTAAAAAGAAATAATAATAATAACAACAACAACAACAATAAAACTTAAGGTGAAAGAAGGAAAAATCTTGATGAAGCCCATCAAGAGAATGTATTTGAACTAGAGAATAAAAATTAAAAACTCAAAACTAATTTATATGCCTTCTTGTGTGAGCCCAAAGGAAAGAAATACTTGAGGAACAGAATATATACATTGGTTCTACAAGGAAAGCCTACCATTTTTTTTTTAAGTACTGATTCAAAAATTGCTGTGATTTTAGTCCAGTCTCAATTATAGTGCCATAAATTGATGCCCAGCATCATTATGCCATTTTCTTCTTTAAGTATACTCGTAGAAGCAACAATACTGAATAGAGGGGAGTTTTTAAAATTACTATTTCCTACATAGTGTATAGCAAATAGTCTTGACTGAAAATTTTATTTCATAAGGATAAAACCTATTATATGTCCAGAAATCTTACACAAAAATAGAAGAATATATTTACCTTAATTTCATTTGTTCCCATGATTTTTCCAAAAGTTTTGGAAATTTACTGTATATGTGTATGTATATTATGTATATACATACATAATGCATGTACAGAAATGTACTGTATGTTTGATTGGCACTAGGGATCCATTCCTACCAACCTTTCAGTATGTAATATCTAGAAAGCAACATATTACAGACTCAGACTTCCTCAAAACAAGAGTTACAGATTGAAATTACATTCTGCAATGAGAGGCACTTGTTCAAGTTGTTGCAGATGAGTTAAGCCACAGATCATCTTCCTGCTGCAGTTACTGCCAGCCAGGAAGGTCACAGAGATGTAACTATTAGGGGCAGCCCACAATGTTCCAAAGTCTAGACTCCAACCTCAAGAGAATCTGGAGGCAGTTGAAGCAGATGCACTTTGCATCCTAATCACTAGCCATCGGCTTTATGAGTGACAGACGTAGAAGCAGAAGTAGCGTCTTCTCCTCTGGATTAAAACTAAGGTATTAGTATATATTTGACATTACTAATCCATTGACAGTCACTTTTCTTTTGTTCTCCAGACTTTCCAATAATTTGCAAGCATGAAATGCCTTCCATTAAGTTCTTTCTTTGAAAAAAGAATGTTTCCCATTTCCTAAAACATTATCCGGAATGATAACACAGATAGGGGAAAGTAAAAGTCTCCCAAGATAAGCCATGGAAGACTGTGTGGATTCTTCCATTAATTTCACCTCAATACTATACTCCTCTCCTTACACTATGTGCTTGAAAAATATCTTTCTTCTGTGGAGCCATTGAAATGAGAGGGAAAAACTATTCTGAGCATGAACTCTACACACATATCAATGATAAAAGCTTTGAATCCTCAGTGGAACAGGTGGAGTGTGGGGATTGAATACTTTAATTTTAAAGTTGAGAGCATTTCCATTTTGCAGAGATAAAGACTTTAATTAATCATTGAGCCTCTTCATTCTTTTGTTTTGGAAAATCATGAAGTTGCACGGTACATGGAATTGCACAGGATATTTAATTTGCCCTGAAACCAATTCTATGGAGACCTGCCATTCCTTGATTTGACAATTTTGTGCCCATGAGGATAAAGTATGCCTGAAGCCCTGATTTCAGGGTCTTGGTAATGGATCTTCAACCCTGGCCTGAATATTCAGGGAGCTTTATCACCGTGGCCAGCAGTGTGGTTCAAGTGTCCATCCAATCAGAGTCCTCCCTCAGATTAGAATCTCTAATATGTCTTTAATGGTAACAAAAGCTATAAAGCCTACTCAAGTTTGAATCCTAGGGTTACCCTACATGTATGTGGAGAGACTGTGAATTAACCAATGCTAAAATGAGCTAAATCAAGATTAGGAGAAAAAGAAGCAGTCTTAAGAATACTCTTTGAATCTCTGGGTCCAAGTATGATTGGAGGGAATTTGTAATGTATACTTTGCAGTAGCACAAGTAGGGAAACTTTCAATTTGTTTTTAGCTTAGTTTTAAACTAGCACTTGCAATATTGAAACTCGATGGATCCTAATAGAAATCCATTTATTAGGTGAAAACTCTGAAGCTACTTTAAATAAATGGCTTAGGATGTAAAACTAAATGTTCTGTTTATTAATACACATGTATATGAGTTTTGCAGAATTTAAAGTTTGTGTGTGTGTACCTCTGAGATAGTTTTGCTCATACGGAAATTATGAGCAGACTCCAAATAGTCATCTGTGGGCAAAAAGTGGAACTCCAAGTAGAGAAGACGTGCTGGATAAGCAGTACCACATTGAAAGAAGCTGGTCTGTTCAAATTTCATTTTGGGGGTGCCTGTGTGGCTCAGTTGGCTAAATGTCCGATTCTTGATTTCAGCTCAGGTCAGGATCTCAGGGTCCTGAGACTGAGCCCTGAGTAGGACTCCTCATTGGGCATGGAGCTTGCTTAAGATTCTTTCTTTCCCTCTCCCTCTACTCCACCCTCTCCAATTCCGTGCATGCTCTCTCTCTTAAAAAATAAAAATAAAATAAAATAAATAATAATAAAATAAAATAAAATAAATAAAATAAAATAAAATAAAACCAAAATGGCATTTTGGGGAGAAAGAAATTCATCATGAAACCATCCAAAGTTAGCAATGTTGCTCTCAAAACAGTTATATCTAATAGAAATTATATTACAGTATATTATCAATTTATTTTAATTTCTCCAAATGGTTTGTAAAATCTTATTGCATTTTAAGGCCTTGTCTTAGCTATCACTGTAGTAAAATATGAGAGAGCTCCAGAAAGAAACAGAAATGGAACAAAACTATAAATATAATGAGAGGTACCAAAATTCCCAGTAAGCAATAACATGTATGTAAGCTCACAGGAAGAATAGAGACATTTCACTGGATTCAGAACTCAGCTTGTGACTACAGATAATAATCAGAGTATCACAGAAACATTTTTGAAGAGAGGAATTTAGTAAAATGACTTTCTAAAATTAAAATAGAAAGAAAGGAAGGAAGAAAGAAAGACCACTATATACTTACCAGATGGCTAAATTTAAAAATATTGGCAACACCAAAACGCTGGCAAGGATGCAGAGAAATTGGATCACTCATACACTGCTGGTGGGAATGTAAAATTGTGCTGTCAATCTGACATAGTTTGCACTTTCTTATAAAACTAAACATGCAACTATCATAGGACTCAGTAACTGTACCCTTGAGAGCATTATTTCACAGGGAATTTATATTCACACAGAAACCTGTATACAAATAGCTTTACTTGTAATATCCCCCAAATGGAATCAACCCATATGTCTTTCAATATGATAATGGTTAAACTACAGTACATCCATACAGTTAACAAGATAGAGAAACAAACTTGATTATATGCAACAAGTTGGGTAAACCTCCAAAGAATTATGCTGAGTGAAAAATGCCATTCTCAAAAGTTTACATAGAGTACAATTCCATTCATAAAATATTTTTGAAATCACAGATATTAAAAATGTAGGACAGATTAATCAAGGAACGGCAGGAAGATGGATGTGGTTACAGAAGGGTGTTAAAGTATTGAAACTACCCACTATCTTGATATACAACTTATACGGAGTGGCAAAATTGTATAAAATTGCATGGAACTTACACACACACGCTCAGAGGGCAAAAATAAAAGTGGGAAATTTTGAGTAAGATGGGTGGAATGAATCAATGTCAATATTCTAGTTGTGATACTATAGTTTTGCAAATTGCTACCACTGGGAAAAACTGAGCAAAGTGTACAAGAATCTTTCTGTATGATATCCTACAACTACATGTGACTCTGCAATCATCTCAATAACAATATCAATTAAAAAAAAAAAAAAACCTTTCTGGATCCTTAAAAAGAAAAACAAAAAGAAAGGAGCTTGTGTTGTCATGTAGACAGTAACAGTAATGCAACTTCATTGTAAAATTATAGGCAGGTAAATACTAGAGACACGTTTGTAAGTCATTTTTAATCCTTTCTGGAACAAAGTAGCTTTTGACTTGAATGGAGCAGCTTATAACTTAATTAAATATATAATAAATTTTATTAAATAACGTATCTTATGACATGTTTTGTGTGTGTTTATTTGCTTTTTTCCCTGAAATTCTAAGTTTTTCCAGTTCTGTTTTTCAGGTACGTTCTCTAAAAAAGCCCTACTTCATAACTAATAAATCAGAAGGATAACTCGATTCTTTGTTTCGAGCTCAATCACACATACTTTCAGAGAAACGAACTAAATATTTTAATTTATTTGAAAAATCCCATTAATTGATACAGAAAAACAACCACCACCACCAACATATTCTATCTACTCAGTATATTTTTATATTCAGAATGTTAAATTATTGTGGTAAAGTTTGGAGAATTCTTTTCTGAATATTTTTAATTATCCAAGAATACTTCTCTCTTAAGTTTTACTCATAGAACAACAGAACAGGAAACAAAAGAAAACAAGAAAAACCATTTCCATTCTTTTTGGATTTCTCTTCATCTACTTTTTAATAATTTTTTCTCATTTTTCTTGATTAACATTTTAAAATTGAAACTAGATTCAAAATATATAAAATAGCACTTTATGCTTTCTTAAACAATTGCACTTTCACCTTCTCCATGAATCTTACTCTGATCATCTCAATTAAAACAATCCTTTCTTACTTGGAAGATTTCTAGTTTATATCACTTAATATCTTGTTTGACACTAAAAATTAAATATCATTTATCATTAATCTTACATACAGTGTTTGCCATTAGGACAGGAATTAGGTTTAATTATTTCTTGGTTTCTTTAATTCTCCAATTTACCTAATGATTCCTATTTAATAGAAGCTCACTAAATCACTGCTAATTGATATCGTACCCAAATTTACCATATCTGAGCAATATAAGAAATAAAAATACTTCAAATGACATATCTGATAAAGGGTTAGTATCCAAAATATATAGAGAACTTATACAACTCAACACACACACAAAAACAAATAATCCGATTTAAAAATGGGCAGAAGACATGAACAGATACTTCTCCAAAGAAGACATACAGATGGCCAACAGACACGTGAAAAGATACTCATCATTCATCACCACGGAAATGCAAATCAAAACCACAGTGAGATACCAACTCCTACCTGTCAGAATAGCTAAAATCAAAAACACAAGAAACAACAGATGTTGGAGAGGATATGGAATAAAAAGGAACCCTCTTGCACTGTTGGTGGGAATGCAAACTGGTAAAGCCACTATGAAAACAGTACGGAGGTTCCTCAGAAAATTAAAAATAGAATTACCATATAATCCAGTAATTCTACTACCAGGTATTTACCCAAAGAATAAGAAAACACTAAATCAAAAAGATATATGTATCCCTATTTTTACTGTAGCATTATTTACAATAGTGAAATTCTGGAAGCAGCCGAACTGTCCATTGATAGATGAATGGATAAAGAAGTGGTGTATATATATATACAATGGAACATTCTGCCATAAAAAAGAATGAAATCTTGCCATTTGCAACAACATGGATGGATCTAGAGAGTATAATGCTAAATTTAAAAAGTCAGAAAGATAAACTCTATATGTTTTCACTCATATGTGGAATTTAAGAAATGAAACAAAGAAAAAAGACCAACCAACCAACCAAAAAGCCTCTTAATTATAGAGAACAAACTATGGTTATGAGAGAGGAGGTAGAGGGGGGTAGGTGAAATAAGTTAAGGGTATTAAACGTACACTTGTCATGATAAGCACTGAGTAATACATAGAATTGTTGAATCATTACATTGCACACCTAAAACTAATATCACACTGTATGTTAACTATAGTAGAATTAAAATTTAAACAACAACAAAAAGAAAGACCAATGTGGGGACAAGAAATAAAAATACTTAAATCTTCCTAAATAACAAGCATATGAATATGTAGATCATCTTCCCACTATTCCAGGTGCATATCAGATTCTTACATTTAATATAGATAACCCATCTCCAGGCTACAAATACACATTTTATAAATATGCTTTGTAAACAGCCACTCCAGTTAGAGATTGAAATTTCCATGTGGACTATCAAAAATCCCTTTTCCTTCTCCAAAATTTCTGGAAGTGGATCACACTCTCTACATTTCAGGAGGTTCAAGGACACTCTTCCATTCTCTAGGGTATCTCAAGAAGAGAAATATTGGAGAGAAAGGGAAATACCATTCCTAATGCTGGCATCTCAAGCTGAAAAGAATTGTGAATAATTTTTCATATAGACCAATGTTTAAATTGTGTTTAAGCTTAAAACGGTAGTTTTATTCTATTTTAGTGGCATTAGAAATGAAACTTCTTGTACATAATTCTGAGAGGACATCAATATGCATAATAGAATTTACTTGGCAGAAATGTTTTCTTTATGTGTTTCAAACAACTGACTTTCATCAGAAATTCTAAAGCAGATTTTTGGTGAGTTTGAGACTGCCTATCCTAAATTCTTGCCAGAGTTTTATAATTCAGGTTATGGGAAACTAGGCAAAAGTGCATATGAGTTTTAAAACATGAATAAATGTTTTGAAAATAATAATCCCAATCTAAAAGCTACACAATATTTCAGAGGACAGCAACAACTGCTAAGGACAATCTTCATTTTGACTTCCATGTCTTGGCATAACTCTTTTACAGAGAATAGTGATCACATACTCTCCTGCCCACTGAAGATTCAATGAGAGTCAATGGGATAGAATTTTAGCTGAATATTTGTAGAGGGAGAAAATCTACCATTTAAGATGAGAAATATGTATATATATTTATGTCATGGGATATTTGGGGTTGAAGTCTAAGACAACATATTTCATTGGGAATCTGAAAATTTGAAGAACTTGGAGCAGGAGAAGAAGAGAGAAAGGGAGAAACTGTTCATTCTTTTGGAATTATTAGTGCTTTCTAGAAAGATCTTGATCATTTTTTAATGTTTCCCTCAGGTCTGATTCCACGCAATTCCTTTGACTTTTTAAAGCCTCCTCCTAAACTGTCAGGTACATCCATTTCCTCTTTAAAATCTATTTTTAACATTCACTTTAATTTAATCATTTCAGTTTCTCCTTTTTAAATCTGAGGTCCTTCCTTTGGAAGGGTCCATAACCCACAACAATATAAAACAGAGAGAATATCAGATAAGTCTCTACTGGGTAAGTCACCTATTTCACACGTTTATTGCCTTGTCTGCTTTATTAGATCGAACCAATGTCTATGAAATGCTTCACACTGATGCTCCTCAATAAATGTTTAGTCTGATCATCCCTGCCACCAATATTAATTAAAGTGGCTTTGTAAGGACGGTTTGCAAAATGTTTGAAATGCCCAGATGATAGTTATATAAAATGCATCACACAGATTAATATTTATTATCTGTTTAAAAATTTATATAGTAGCTATCGCTTTAGAACATAGACACTTTGACAAAGATACTATTTTCACATTAGAATAGAATGGATGAGGAGAAAGAGTATCCTATTTACTAGGTCAGCCCATGCCCACAGATAAGAAATTCTGTGCAACTAGGTGAATGTGACTTAGAATAGGACTTGGAATTTACTCTTAATAGGAATACCCTAGTCCATTATTCTCCTGACTTTTTCACTATTCTTTACCATCTACTTCCCCTAATATTTTTGTCATACTTAGAGTCAAGGGCACCCATTCACTTTGTTCTGACTCATACAACACCTCTGCCACCTCTTCCTTGGTCTATCACTCTGATATCCAGGTTCCCTTCTGACTCACATTGAGATGCAATATCTCTTTCTGACACATGTATTCTATTACCCTATTATCCTTCCATATAAATGCTACTGTCACACATAATTCTTGGGTGGCAGATTTAACTTAAAATACATGATGGTTTGAGAAATGAAGTTTTGTTCCTTTTGGTAATTGTACACATAGATATAAAGTTCAGTGATTAAGAAATATTTTTCTGTTGGCTTTCTAAAGACTATTCTGAGAAAAGTAATATACTCCAAGAATAGACAAGTACTGCCTTTCTTCTGTAGGGATATAACTCCAAGATGGCAAGAGCAAGTACAGAATAGTAATTCCATTTTATATCATTAATCTCATCACAAATAATGAGCTGCATAAACTTTTTTTTAAAGATTTTATTTATTTATTTGAGAGAGAGAGAAAGAGAGACAGCCAGCAAGAGAGGGAACACAAGCAGGGGGAGTGGGAGAGGAAGAAGCAGGCTTCCCAGTGGAACAGGGAATCCCAGTGATCCCAGGACTCTGGGATCACGCCCTGAGCCAAAGGCAGATGCCCAATGACTGAGCCACACAGGCGCCCCATAAACGTTGCTTTCTTTTCCATATGCACTTTATGACTTTTTAAAAAGTTTATGGAATGCTAAATTATTTTCCTGGGATCAGCACAGCAATCTCAGGGACTTCTAATAAAAGTAATTTCTACTCTTAGAGTACCTTCAGTGATATGATCAAATGCCAAGAAAGCCTCAATGCTTTCTCAGAAACTAAATATTTTGACATGATTTGTATATCCTCAAATGTTTATGCATCATAAGAAAAACAATAAATTAAATTGACTCCATTGGTTCTACTTTCTGATGGACATGGATTATTTAACCTATTCTGTATTATAACATTATAACAACAAGTTTGAACAATATTTTTTTTTGTATTTTTTGTGTCTGTCTGCCAAAGATATCCTATTCTTACCTGATCACCTGCCCATATTCTTTAGAGTATCATATTATTCAAAAATATTCTCTCATATATGGAACATAAGAACTAGGAAGATTGGTAGGAGAAGAAAGGGATAAAGAAGGGGGTAATCAGAAGGTGGAATAAAGCATGAAAGACTATGGACTCTGAGAAACAAACTGAGGGCTTCAGAGGGGAGAGGGGTGGGGTAATGGGACAGGCTGGTGATGGGTAGTAAGGAGGGCACATATTGCATGGTGGACTGGGTATTATATGCAACTAATGAATCATCGAACTTTACATCAGAAACCAGGGATGTACTGTATGGTGACCAACGTAATATAATAAAAAAATATTATTATAAAAAAATAAAAATAAATAAATAAATTTGATGTTCTCTAAAAAATATTCTGGTGACATGTCAATGGAACAACATTTATCTAGTTTATAGAAGATGAGTCTGATCATATTTTAATATACAACATGCTCTGTCATACAGAAAGTCATCAAAATTTATATTTAGGATCATAAAGCCCAGATACAGAGAAAAGTTTCCTTAAAAAGGCCTTACTTAATCAAAATAGATTCCATCGCCACTCAGAAACTTGGAGGGAAGAAAAAGATGCCTGGAGTAACACATATGCTAACAGTTGAGGAATTTAACAAATACTTCAGATGGTGATGTAAAAATTATCTTAATAGCTGAATTTGTTTTCTATTTCATGTTCCATTGAAGACTCTCATTTGTCCTTACCATGTTGAAAATTTATATAATTTCTCTCCAAGATATGATCACATATGGTCAATTCTAAACCAATTCCGGTAATGAGATTAGTAATAAAACAATTCCTTCAAAGTAAATTCATTTAAGAAACATCGACCAGGGGCGCCTGGGTGGCACAGCGGTTAAAGCGTCTGCCTTCGGCTCAGGGCGTGATCCCGGCGTTATGGGATCGAGCCCCCACATCAGGCTCCTCTGCTATGAGCCTGCTTCTTCCTCTCCCACTCCCCCTGCTTGTGTTCCCTCTCTCGCTGGCTGTCTCTATCTCTGTCGAATAAATAAATAAAATCTTAAAAAAAAAAAAAGAAACATCGACCAAGCATTTTATATCAATTCTGTTCAGGGTTTTGAAAATAACTATTATTGTCCTTAATTTTGATAAAGACTAAGAGTAGAGGGTGAATATATATCAACCTATATTGCAGCAAAAGTTTAAGGTAGTTATGATGTCAAAAGGGACAAATTAACAACACCTCAAATTCTAGTTGCAAAAATACAGTAAATTTAATTATTTGTCTTAAACTAGTATATACAAAAAATGGATTTATCTTTCACTACTGGGGTGGATGAGAAGGCCATCTGAAGAAATTCAATCAGCCTCAGACTAATCATTCTAAAAGTCTGTGATTCATTAACAGTCGACTTCAAGGTGAGTTATTAACACTTTAAATAAACCTTTCAAAATATAGTATTTTTATATCAGAAATTTGAATTCCTTTTATTACCACTTCAGTAAAATAAAAATGATTGAGTGAATGAAATTTGTGTCTTCAACTTTTTATTAACATGAGGCACTATTTTTTAATTTTAATGTTTTTTATAGAAATTCAATTAGCCAACATATAGTACATCATTAGTTTCAGATGTAGTGTTCAATAATTCATCAGTACCGTATAACACCCAGTGCTCATTACATCACAGAGGCACTATTTTTATTATTACCATGAAATAGCTGTTATATAAAATTAAGCAATAAATTCATAAAATTTGAATAACATCTATCCTATAGTAGATAATAAAATTTTTTTAATGTTTTTTATTATATTATGTTAGTCACCATACAGTGCATCCCTGGTTTTTGATGCAAAGTTCGTTGATTCATTAGTTGCGTATAATACCCAGTGCACCATGCAATACGTGCCCTCCTTACTACCCATCACCGGTCTATCCCATTCCCCCACACCCCTCCCCT
>NC_048218.1:35407044-35457040 GCF_002007445.2 Ailuropoda melanoleuca
GTCTTTTGTGTTTCTAACACTGCCAGCTGCCAGCCGCCCCTGAGCACTCCTGGACTCAGTCTTGATCCAGTGAGCACACCGGAGTTCCGTGAGAAGTCTGGTGGTGCGTGTTCCCTGGCTCAAGGTCTCAGTCTGCTCCTTCGCAGGTGCCAGTCCGTGAGTCCGCCCGCTCCCCAGTGCAGGTGGCTACTGCTTCCTGGCGCCCAAATGCGGTGGCTCCCTCCCCCTTCCATTTATCTTCCGATATCTGTGTGCAGTTTCACGGCTCCCCGCTTCGTACCTCAATACTCAGTGCTGGAGATGTTCATTTGTAGAGATCCAGATGTATCTTCCTGCATCTCATGCTTTCCGTGGATGTTCAGGATGGTCTGGTACCTATCCAACTTGACTCAGGGGACTGGCTGAAAAAGGGGTCCCCTACTCCTCCACTACCTTAACTCCCCACCTGACAATAAAAATTATTGAAGAATAAAGTCAATGATTCTTTTTTAAAAAAATATTTATTTACTTGAGAGAGAAAGAGAGAGAGAGGGAGAGAAGGGGGAGAGGCAGAGAGAGCATCTTAAGTAGACTCCACACCGAGTAGAGTGGGGCTCAATCTCACAACCTCGAGATCATGACCTGAGCCAAAATCAAGAGTCAGATGCTTAACCAACTGAGCCACCCAAAAACCCCAAAGTCAATGATTCTTAAAATAGCAATTTGCATGTTTCTCAAATTGTTTAGTCTAGGGCCAGTTTTTATTTTAATTTGTGTTTGTATCCCTACAGAGATGTGATAGCAATGAAAGTGCACCCATATATAACAACATGCAGGTAAAAATTAGAACTGTACTATGTGATTTGAAGGAACTCTATTCCTTTTACAAACAGTTGAGAGAATAATATTTTCATCTCAAATTCTGCATTCTAATCCATTTGTGCCCACATATGTTGAATATTTACTTCTGGCCTTTTGCCATTATCTGACACTGTTCAGTAACAATCTCCCTGAACCCAAGAATTTAAAGCAGTCGAAACACCCGTATCTTTTAAAAAACTCTAATTGAACAATGATAACACCCTGAGCCCTTTACCAAATTATCACGAGTTTATCAGCCACACTGTCAATAACTGCATGTGTTCCCTTTACCAGTTCCTGCACTTCAGAATGAAAGACACTTCTTTGTGCTAAAGTGAGCTAGGGATTATATTCTGTAAGAACCAGTATGGGTGATGGACGTCTAAGTGATCTCCTGCTGTGGCCTTGGACCGTGAAGTAGCTGAGAATACTAATAGCAACAGAGCAAGAACAGTTTTTGCTAGCTTAAGATGATTCCAGTCTCTACTGATGTAAACAGGGATTTGATGGATGCAATGATCTCTCTGCTCTCCACAAACAGCACACAAAACTTATTTTAAATTGTTTATCCGCTTAGATTTCATCTAAAATGCAGGATGGACTGTGACTGAACTGATGATAATATTGGACTATGACTTTGAGGCACACAATTAAACCAGCACACAGCTTCTTTTCTCACTGTGTCTTTTTGCTTTCTGCCAGTTACTGTCCCCACAGAATTTACTGGAAGCAAAATGAAATTTTGAAAGAGACAAATGAAAAGAAAAAAATGATGCTCAGAGAAGACCTACTGCTTCAAATCAGGGATGAAGGGAGAATATAGCAGTTTGGGCTGCTGAAGCAGCATTTAGGGCCCCAGCATAACTGCTGATTTTCACACCATATTCTATCAGTATGTACATGTCTGGGATGTGCAGTACCTTGTAGCTAGTGACTCTCTTACGGAGAAAAACTGTTTTCAGATTCTCTTTCTATGGAGCCTTCCTCCACAGAATTCACAAAATGCACTCCTATTTTCCAGACTCAGCATTTATTTCTCTTGTGTTTTGCTATTGAATAATAGTTATGTATGGTTTGCCCTGGAAATGGCACCCCTGTAGTAAATTGTTGTAATACTAACTAATGTGAAAAGTTGATTTGCAGATTTCCCTGTGTCAAATGCTCATTTTATGGCATTATCACAAAGCATTTCTTCCAGGATCAGAAGAATTGAGGGCTGAAATTTCTAGAGGCTCAAGTGGTGAGACTGTTGTAAGGAAAGGTAAGAACCGGGCAATAAAACAATAAGAATTTTTCACCAATGCCTTCATATCTGTTTGATTACCCAAGCTGGCACTGGCTGAATGGCATCATATACATTTGGCAAATGCCAAATATCAGTGATATAGCTTATTAGAGACAAAGCTTGGGGGGCAATAATTTTATAAATCAGATTTACCTCAGTGATAGCTAAAGCTAAGAATGCAGCTTTCCTTGTATGTCCTTTTACAAGGGCAGTCTTACAGAAATTCTTTCAGAAGTTATTCTTTCTTATGTTTTTCTTCTTCACGATACATCACCCACTCAATAATGTTTATCTTCACTGTTCCTAAAGCCAAGGCTTTTTTTTCCTCTCTCCATCTTCTGAGCTCTTTCCTTCCCAGGTATGTACTGGATTTTGTTTTTCAACCTACCCAGTATAGAAACCTCATTTCCAGTAGTCTTCCATTAGGAATGCTCTAGTGAGCCACTTAAACTATTAATGATAGATAACTCTTAATATGTTACTCCTTCCCAGAAACAAAAATCCTATCTCAAATTGATATAAAATCAAGGTACTATATATTGAGGCACTATATTCTCTTTTATGCTCTTCAAATGCCACCACATCTCTCACTTCAATAGCCCTCTCAAGAGGACTCTCTCAAAAGCAGTTTATGGAAACAACATTCATCCCTAGGAGATAAGGACAATTCCCCTGGGGCCGATATTGTACTCCCTGAAGGACTGATTAAGGCATTTCATCTTTGGTGGTAAAATGTGGTACATGGTATCTGGATGACACATATCAGTTTTAAGTTTAATTTTCTTTCTAGCATAAAGCAAGATTTCAGAAAATTTGCCTGAAAGAGTGAACAGTACTAATTCAAACAACTGCTTTGGTTTCATATATATATATATAATCTTCAGAATCTTCTTTGTGGTTGTTTCTAAAAACTGTTGTCTTTATGACAGTACTAAGAAATACCACTGATTTAGACCACAGACTTATAGATGGACCTTCTAAAGGCCAGCTTACTTTGCACTTAACCAAGATTTACTAGCCTAATGTCAGATGATGATGAAGGACAAATGACTGCAACTTCTCTACATCACCTCTATTCACCACACTAGAGATACTCCTTAAATATCACTGAGACAAATCCCTATCTTACAAAAGTCAGCTTAGTGCTTGTCATGAAAATGTTCCCCTCACTCTAAGCCACTATCAAAAATGATACCAATATAGTTATAACTATGAGCATATGGTATTTGTCTGACTCTGACTTATTTCACTTAATATAATATGCTCCAGCTCCCTACACATCTCTGCAAATGGCAAGACTTCATTCCTTTTGATGGCTGAGTAATATTCCATTGTGTACATATCACCTCTTCCTTATCCACTCATCAGCTGATGAACATTTCAGCTCTTCCCATAGTTTGGCTAACGTTAATAATGCTACTATTAAGCATCAGGGTGCATATGCTCCCTTGAATCAGTACTTTTGTATCCTTTGGATAAATATCTAGTAATACAATTGCTGGGTTGTAGGGTAATTTTACCTTTAACTTTTTGAGGAACCTCCATACTATTTTCCAGAGTGGCTACACCAGTTTGCATTCCCACTAACAGTGTAAGAGTTACGGACACAGATACTTTCTCCGTATTCTCACCAACATCTGTTGTTTCCTGGGTTGCTAATTTTAGTTATTCTGACAGGTGTAAGGTGATGTCTCATCGTGGTTTTGATTTGTCTTTCCCCAATGATGAGTGATGCTGAGCATCTTTTCATATGTCTGTTAGCCATTTGTATGTCTTCTTTGGAAAAATGTCCATTCATGTCCTCTGACCATTTAACTGGATTATTTCTTTTGTGGGTGTTGAGATTGATAAGTTCTTTATAGATTTTGGGTATTAACCCTTTATCGGATATGTCATTTGCAAGTATCTTCTCCTATTCTGTAGGTTGACTTTTAGTTCTGCTGATTGTTTCCTTTGCTGTGCAGAAGTCCTTTATCTTGATAAAGTCCCAATAGTTCACTTTTGCTTTTGTTTCCCTAGTCTCTGGCCATGTGCCTACTAAGAAGTTGCTAAAGCCAAGGTCAAAGAAGCTGCTGCCTGTGTGTTCCTCTAGGATTTTGATTGTATCCTGTCTCACATTAAGGTCTTTTATCCATTTTGAGTTTATTTTTTGTGTATGGTGTAAGAAACTGACACAGTTTCATTCTTACACATGTTGCTGTCCAGTTTTCCCCACACTATTTTTTGAAGTGACTCTTTTTTCCACTGGATATTCTTTCCTGCTTTCTCGAAGATTAGTTGACCATATAATGTAGGTCAACTCACACACTCTCTGTCAAATAAATAAATAAAATCTTAAAAAAGAAAGAAATGCAACAGATTTCTGTACATTGACTTTATATCTTTGGAGTTTGCTGAATTCCTGTATCAGTTCTAATATTTTTTTTTTTATTTCACTCACGTGGAATTTAAGAAATAAAACAGATGAACATAGGGGAAGGGGAAAAAAAGAAGGAAGCAAACCATAAGAGACTCTTTTTTAAAAAAAAAATTATTTAAATTCCATTTAGCTAACATATAGTGTATTATTAGTTCCAGGGATAGAATTTAGTGATTCATCAGTTGCATATAACACCCAGTGCATTACATCAAGTGCCCTTCTTAATGCCCATCACCCAGTTACCCCATCTCCTCACCCACCTCCCCTCCAGCAACCCTCAATTTGTTCCCTATAGTTAAGAGTCTGTTATGGTTTGCCTTCCTCTCTCTTTTTACCTTATTTTATTTTTCCTTCCCTTCCCCTATGTTCATGTTTTGTTTCTTAAATTCCACATGAGTGAAATCATATGCTACTTGTCTTTCTTGGACTTATTTCGCTTAGCATAAAACCCTCTACTTCCATCCATGTCACTGCAAATGGCAAGATTTCATTCTTTTTGATGGCCGAGTAATATCACATGACACACATATACACATAAATATGTATATCTCACATCTATATCTATCATCTATCTATCTATCTATCTATCTATCTATCTATCTATCTCTTATTTATCCATTCATCTGTTGATGGACAGCTGGGCTCTTTCCATATTTTGGCTATTGTAGACATTGCTGCTATAAACATTGGGGTGTATGTTTCCTTCAAATCACTAGTTTCGTATCCTTTGGATAAATACCTAGTAGTGCAATTGCTGGGCATATGGTAGTTCTATTTTTAACTTTTTGAGGAACCTTCATACTGTTTATTTTCCTGAGTGGCTGCACCAGTTTGCATTCCTGCCAATAGTGTAAGAGGGTTCTCCTTCATGAGAGACTCTTAACTACAGAGAACAAACTGAGGGTTGATGGATGGAGGTGGGCAGGCGATGGGCTAAATGAGTGATGGGTATTAAGGAGGACACTTGTTGTGATGAGCACTGGATACATGTAAATGATGAATCATTAAATTCTAAATCTAAAGCCAATTTTACCATATATGTTAACTAACTAGAATTTAAAGAAAAACTTGAAATAAAAATATAACCATAAACATAAGCATAATACCTTACATTTGGATAATGCTTTAGAGTTTTCAAAGAGGTTACATATTTATTATCTTATTTGATCCTCACAAGTCCATGGCATTTATAGATTTTAGAACTGAATATGCAAAGGTTAATAGGTTACACAATGGCATAAATATTTTAACACTAGTATACTGGAGAATATTTTTAGCTTGAAAATGCATCTTTGGGTTTTACTTTAGCATTTTATTGCATCTTTTATAATCTCTTAGTATGTTAAGGAAGATACAAATATATAAATTTAAGACTTAATAAATGAAGCAAAACTAGATCTAGAACCCAGATTTTCTAATTCCTTATTTACATGCTCATTAGGCTGTTCTATGCACTTCATGCCAAGATACTCCAACTCTTCATTAAAACAAAAAATCCCCAGACTCAATTCAGTATCCAAAGTTTCCAATATTGCCACTTTTTGGTATGCATGCTAAAAGGTATCAGTGTCTGTGGATTTGGACATGTGGCATCTTGAATTATCATAAAGTATTCATGGAGCTCTCAGAGTGTTCAATGGCATGGTTTTAAACCCTATTGAGGAAAGTGTTTCCCTGCTAGGAAGATTCCATAAAAATAAGTGAACAGCAAGATAATAATTATTTCCAGTCTTTATTAACACAGAATCTGTAATGTAAATAGAATACTGTTTAGGGTAAAATCAGAATCAGATAATGAAGAAAACAGCATTTATTTCACTAAGTATCTCTCTCAAATTAGACTCCTTTTTAATTATAATTTGTACCATATGAAGAAAACTGTTAAGATCTATAATCTAGCATTTTCTTTCTTTCTTTCTTTTTCTTTCTTTCTTTCTTTCTTTCTTTCTTTCTTTCTTTCTTTCTTCTTTTTGATTTATTTACTTATTTTTTGGAGAGACAGAGAGAGAGAAGGGGGAGAGGGAGAGGAAGAAAATCCCAAGACCCTCAAATCATAACCTGAGCTGAAACCCAGTCGGACGCTTAACCGACTGAGCCATCAGGTTTCTTTTTCCTTTTTTTTTTTTTTAAGATTTTATTCATTTGACAGATATAGAGACAGCCAGCGAGAGAGGGAACACAAGCAGGGGGAGTGGGAGAGGAAGAAGCAGGCTTCCAGTGGAGGAGCCTGATATGGGGTTCGATCCCAGAACGCCAGGATCATGCCCTGAGCCGAAGGCAGATGCTTAACGACTGAGCCACCCAGGCGCCCAGCCATCCAGTTTTCTAACATTGTTTTCTAAAGCTAATCTGTCTGAAGAATTAAACATAACATTTCAAAACTAATAACATATTATTTGTACAGATTTTATTTTTTTAGATGGTATATGTGCACACAGATGCTTTCTTCATGTTTTGATATCATTATTTTATTATCTCTAGCACATACAATACATTGTAAGAAATTTGCTTAGATTCATCCATTCTTCCGTTATGAAATATGTCTTCAGCGTGTCCTTATCAGTGCTACTTTGGTTGAAAAAAACAGCCCTTGCGAATAGATCCACAAAACAATGGGATTGCCTTTGGGTAGGAGAAAAGACACTCCGCTGACATAAGATGATGGAATGTAAGAATAGGGGTAAATATGGTTATTTTTTTAAAGTAAGAGCCAGACAGTTAAGGGTGTTGATGCTGCTGAGGCATTAAAGCTCTGGGCCTGTTTCTCTGCTTAGAATGCCTGCGATATAAAATGAGAAAAATTTAAAAGATCCCTCTTTTACAGAAATAATGAACTGTGACCTTGCTATTATAGATGGTAACATGCCAAGCTTGATTATCTCCCTCTTTCGAGTCATCAATTTTTCTCTCTTTTGAATGACTCCAGTAGGACAGAAACATGCTAATTATACTCATTAAAAAATAAATAAAATAAAAAACCCTTTTTTCCCAAATGCTCTCTAGCCACTATGATTTATTTATTATTATTTTTTAATTAAAAGTTGTCCAAATATTTGTTTCTCCTTACTGCCTGCACTTTCACAGTTCCCATTCTCTCTAGTCCAGATTTCTTCCAAACCTTTCTCCTAAATAATCTTATCAAATCTCAAATGACTTCCATGTTGTCAAATTCAATGGTCACTCCAAAGTCTTCATCTCTATCAACCTGTCAATAGCTTGGCACTTGATCACACACCCCTGAACTCCATCTAGCCTATTAGTCATGATTTATTTTCTATAATCTATTACTACTTGAAATTATTTGTTTACATGTCTTAACCTCTAAAATGCAAGCTGCAACTTTTTATAACTGCAGTAGCTCTGGTGCCATAGAACAATGCCTTTGTACACAGTAATAACACAATAGCATAGAAAATCAGCACAAATGCACAAGGGAATGAGGAATGAATGATTACATGTATTTGGACTACCAGCTACAAGTGAGTTCGATGAATTTTGAGCAATGAGTAAGGAGACTATAAAAGTATGAAGAAGCCATTTCACTACTGAGGCAAAGATTATTTTTTAGGAATATGATTTTAGTATAACTTTGAAATTATTTGACATACTACAATTTCTATAACTCTTATATTGTTGAATATTTAAATTGTTTATAGCTTTTTTGTTACTATACTTTGCTGTAGTGAACATCTGGAAATAGATGTTCATGAATATCTCAACTTTTTAATACTATAAATTCTAAGAAGTGGAACTACTAGTCAAGAATTTGAACATTTTAAAGACTTGATAAATACTACCAAACACCCACCAAGAAGTATACATTAATTTTTCTCCCACCAAAAGAATATTAAAATACAAGTTTCTGCCACCCTGGGACAACTCCATTCACTATCCATGAAAATTAATGTAAAAACAAAAGGACTTTATTGATATAAGAGATGACAAACTCACTTTTTCCCCCAATTTTCCATTATTAATGAGATTGGACAGTTTTTACTTTTGGATATTATTGTGTATTTTGTGATTTTCCTTCATCACTGCTCATTTTATTCTAAAGAGTTATTCATCTTTATCTTATCTTCCCTTTTATTTTGCAAATATTATTGCCAACATTCTTTCCCAGTTTACCTTTTGAATTTTGTTTACAGTGTTGACATTTATGTGATCAAGTGTGTCCATATATTCTTATATTTTACCTATTTAACAATTTAATAATTAGCAGTCTTTCTCCATTCTGAGATTTGTGTGCTTTTCCTTTTCACAATTTCAACTTTAATCCATATCAGAATTATTTTGGAATACATTATTAAGTGAGTCTCATTTTATTTTTCTCCAAATTGTTAGCCAAGTGTTAGAAAGTAAGTTACTAAATAATCCTTCATTTCCCCATTGCCTTATAACTCCATTTATCACTTCTATTGTACTAATCTCTTTATATACACTCACTACTATACTACACAGATTTCAAAAGTCTTGCTTTGTAAGCAGTCAGGGGCTATGTCTATTTACCTTACTATTTATCCCTAGAAACAAGATAGCACCTAGTAATTGTTTTTGAATTATGAATAAGGTGAGAGTTACGCTCATGCAAAACTGAGGAAGCGGAAGAGGACTCCTGTGGAATGGATATGTTCCAAATCAGGATCTCTAACCACCAAGCCCAGACCTCCTCAATGTTCTACAATGCTTTCAACCACCAAAACTAGAGAAAAAAATTCTTTTCCAGAAAGTTTGAGGTAATACTGAAAAAAGAAAGTGTTCTCCAAGAGAAAGATCTTAACAGTATTCATCAGCTGCTAGTCAAATGTACTACTTGAGAGCCACTGGACAAAGTCAATCTGATGTTTCCTTAATAAACAGCAGAAAGTAAGTACTGTTCTCTTACTGGAGTCTACCTCTCTGCTTCAGAACACCTAACTCATGAATACTGGGCTGGAGGATATTTTTGGGCCATAGCATCCAGGAGCCAAAATTGATATGGAAGTAGAAGAGCTGAAGCATATGGGGCTAGATGTCACTCTATCCAGTGTGTATCCGTAAATTAAATCTCCAGTTCCTAATACAAACATGTTTTCCTGCCATTTGGTCTCATTCATCATATAAACCCAGGTCAAATATTCCTTCCTAGATGAGCCTTTTTTGTTTTCCTTTCCCTGATTCTCCTTTCTCCCCTCTATCACACTAGTTATTCTACTCTACAGTGATGTATCAGCTTGTAAGTTTCTCAAGTTTAGCTCCAAAAAGTTAAGGACTGTGTCTGTATTTCCAAAATCTAGTATAAGATGTCATACACTATAAATTTTAGTTAATGTTTATTGAACTAAATTAGTCCTGTCACCTAATGATGGAGCAGCAGCAGAAGTTTTGTTTAAATGAGGGAGCCAGTAAGTTATATCAGAATCAAAGAATCATGAACTTCCAGGGCTGCACATAGTCCTAAAAGTTATCTCGTCCAACACCTCTTCCAATGTGTGAATTTCCTTTACATCCTATTTGAACACTTAATGATGAGCAGCATATGCCCTCTGGAATTAGCTTATTTCATCACGAGTAAGCTCAGAGTTTTAAACTTGTAAAACTTTTAAAGCTTTAAACCTCTACTTTCAGGTTAGCAAAAACCTACCTTCCTTTAACTTCCACCCAAAGCAAGTCTATTAATACCTCTTTCATATCACAACCATTCAAATATTTCAAGACAGTTCATGTTCCCTGTAACTTTCTTCTTCAGAAAAAAATATTCCCAGTCTTCCAAATTTGGCTCACCAGTGTGGTTCCAACTTCTGTCTCCATTCTTCAGAGATAGGCTGACTACCATAGAATTAGGCAGGACTATAAATTTCTCTCCCCCCTCCTTGTCTTTCATCTTATATTTACACTGTTCATAAGTTTTTGCCACAGTCACTGTGAGATGGCTTCAGCACATTTTGAACTAAATCTCCTAAGTCTTTTTTAACAATCTGCTGCCTAAGGCAAGACCCTTCACCTGCTATGTAGAGGGCATGTGTGAAGAGTTGGTTAATCTCTGTTAAATCTCACCTTGTTAGAGTTTTCCATTGCTCCAGCTATGCCAAGACTTCTATGAATCTTAGTTCTATCATTCATTGCGATTGCTGCCTTTCCCTGATTTGTGTTATACCCAAACTGAAGGCCTGGTCTTCATCAGCTCATTCCAGAGTGAGCATCAAATAGTCTAAGTGGAGTGGCCTTTCTTGAAGTCTACTTCCTCAGTCTTCTCAAAGTGATATACACTGAGCCAAGGTAAGATGCCTTGATGTATTGGGTTTGTGACATGGCGGTTCACCACTCACCTGCATGGCTGGAACAGAGCAGTAGAATCTAGGGCCTAAGGCCCAGCTTTCACTACTAACACCTCCTGAGACATGGCCTCCATAGACATTCTCAGGTGCCACCATCTTGAGGAAATACACTGAGCCCTGTACGCAGCTATCTTGAGATGACTGGCAGTTAGGACAGCTCCATTAATGATGTGAGAGAGAATGTAAAGAATAAATTGGCATACGGCCCAAGTTTCTTAGGAACAACTATTTTAAATAACTGTTTACCTCAATCTGTTTGGATCTATTTGGTACTCAGGGGGTATTTCTTAGCAAAATGTCCCCAGATACAAATACCAGTTACCCCTCCCAGGATGTAGTTTCCAAAATTTTTCCATTTACCACTTGGGTAAGCAAAATGACTACTTTTCCCAGTCCCCATGTTTATAGATGAGACCTAGCAAGTGATTCCTGCCCAGAGGAATGCTGGTGAAAATGATTTGTGCCGCATTCAAGCTATGCCATATAATATCCCTCACCCTCTCTTCATGTGTTCTCCTACTCAAACTACTAGACATGAAGGACTGAGAAAGAAGTTATATGAGGGAAACAGCCTAGATTCTGAGGTCACTGCCTAGAGTAAGGCTGCCTACCATACACTTGATCAAAAATATCTACAATGGATTTGATGAAAGAAATAAAATTCTTGGATTACACTAACACATTTAGGATTGGTTTATTTTATCAAGACAATTCTAACACAGTATATACTTAGCAATAAGTAATGCCAATCAACACTGTGTCTGGTGACTGATATTACAAACTTTCTCATTTAAATAGTAAATACTGCAAAGGGATGGACCTCTACTTTTTGAATAGCTCTTTTTGTGTTACCTCCCATCCTCTTATCCATATCTAATAATATCTCTTCCATCTTAATAGATAGGAAATTTAAAAGACTGGTCTCTGTAATGGCTTTATTTGTATAATGAGAAGCCACCAACTTAAGGACTATTTTTGTAAGAAGCACTGAGAATACTATTATGAAACTAGCTAAAATAATCCAATCAGAAAGTTTAATATGCAAGATTTTAATATATGCACTAATTGCTTAAGTTCTGGTTTATTTCCCTAAACATTTTACTGAAAACTAAAATTGTGTCCTGCCTTACAAATACACAATAAGTTAATAAAGAGAGAAGTTAGTATAACCTAACTTAAACAAAAGCATACTCAATATCTGAGATATTCTAATAAAGTCACATTTTATATTGCATTTTAATAGAATCAGGAAAACTTAAAGAAAAGTGAATTAGAGCACATGGGAAAACAATAAGGTTTTGATATCTTAGTTACGGAAGCATGGTATTTAGCAATTTTAACATGAGAATCATGGTCTTCATAAATGCTAGTGGATTAAAAAAATGCTTTTTGACTCCTTTCAAATCCACTGGTTTACTATAAGAGTACATAACTTATGAGATAAAGATATAAGTAATACCAGAAGAGATGGTAGAGTTTATGAATAAAAACTGACAAACTAGGGTATCTGGGTGGCTCAGTTGTCCAACTCTTGGTTTCAGCTCAGGTCATGATCCCAGGGTCATGAGATCAAGCCCCATGTCAGGTTCCACTCTGGGTGTGGAGCCTGCCTAGGATTCTCTGCCCCTCTCCCCCCTCACACACTCTCTCTCTAAAAAACAAAACAAAGCAAAACTGACACAACAAAAATAAATATCACAGTTTGTTTTTAAAAATAAAAATACAAAGCAAAATTCATATGAGGTAGAGTAAATATAAAAGGAAGTATACTCATTAAAATTATAAATTCCTCAAGTCAGTAATAAAGACTTGCCATTTTGAAAATTTCCATAGTGTCAAAATCTAAAATTAGCTTTTCTTCATGTGAGTCACATTATGTGTAGAAAATTTTCACAGCAAATTTTGAATAACTTAATATCCAATTAATATGTGCATTAATAAAATGTTACACTGAAAAAAACCTCCAACATTCATCATCTTCTAATACCTGTCATCTGATATCAGCATCAATAACAAAAGTAATTAAGAAGATAAAAAATGAGATGGGGATAGGAATGAAAATTATTGTACAAAAAATAAAATAAACATAAGAAAATGTTAGAGAAAACCAGTTATATATTATCTAATTTTAAAAATATACTACAATGGAGTCATAATCATATTTTCTACCTGGAAATGAAATACTAATGTTAGAGAGATAGCAGATGGAGACATAAGAGAACAAAACTTTTTTTGCAATGATGTAGGCCTGTGGAGAGAGGGTCAAAGAGTAGCAGCAGTGAGCCTGAAGAACATGCATATTCGTAGTATATTTTTCCCCCAAAAGGAGAGACTCTGAGATTACAAAATGACTTGGTTTTCTTTAAGGACAAAAGCACAAAATCTTGAAGAAATGGTAAATCTTGAAGAAATAAGAAACTCTAAGGGCCATATGGTGTTAAGGATAAAAATTATAAGTACTTCAAAATCTTCCAAATTTAACCTAGTTTCAACAATTTTTTAAACCTTATGTAATAGGTTTACATACATTAGTAATTGAATGCACATTCCCAATACTGACATGGGACTCTACAAACTAAAGAACACTTCTAGATAAATGCTACATAAATTTCGCTAAAATTTTCCTTGATTTTCCAGCCAGGTGAAAAATAAAAATGATAGTTAGATGGCGAACTGGGCATCCAAAACACAACAACATCATTAGAATAATTCTGCAAATTAGCATAACTTCTTGTATCTCAGTTCACAATATGGTGTGGAGAAACAAGGTTAAAGAACATTTTCAACATTTCATTGTCAATGTCAAACGGTCAGTTTGTACTATAACAAAACAGCTGTTCCATGTGGCAGTGACCCACCATAAACAGACATAGCCCAAGAGTGCATTTTGCAATTTGAGTCTTGAAAAACTTTTAGAATAGCTACTTATAATTTCATTTTTATTTATAGCACTTATTGCTATCTCTCTATTCATTTACTAAGAAAACAGAAAAAAAATCACATTTGCCTTTTTTAAAGCCAATAATAAATAATAAATTATGTCAATTTATGTGTGATAAGCAGCTTCTAATTCTATACAATAATTTGTATCACCACCACCCTAATTAAAGGTGTCCTCTTGTTTTGGTTCTGTTTTAGTATTTATGTGTCCTACAGAAATTACACTTTATTGTATTTTGTAGAAGAACATTACTTCTTATATGGTACAATCTCTTATAAAAATATAATACCACAAAGAGGATTTAACAACAACAAAAAGATGGTGCAGAGCTCTTTTGTGGGCTTTCATCTACACAGTAAATGAACTTGTGCACTATGGAAAATTTGGCTGTGAGTGTAGTTTTATCTTTAAAAAATTTTGCTAAGAGACATCAACTTGACAAGTTCACTTATATGCTAGTTTTTCTTTCTACTCTTTCTACAGAATACAGACAACATACAAATAAGACATACTTAGTAAGTATACGTCAGATTTCTCAGAGACTTTTGGAAAATAATCTCTTCAATTTAGATATGGTAGGCCTTGTGCAAGAGTGAATCTTAGAACTGAATAAAGCTCAGAAAAAATCCATCCCATCCTCTATATCCTCAATCTATCCACAGTTTTGGTGATCTAAATTTGTTTATCTATTGCAAAGGACTACGAAAAACAGGTTGGAGACTTTATCACTGGCATTAAAACTACTGCTACCAAAAAAAAAAAAAAAAAAGGAAATACTTACCATATTATTTTTTCAACATAAGATTTTAGTTTTCTAAATAGCTATCATAATTGAGGTAAATGCCATATTGTGGGTACAGAGGAGAAGAAATTGAAATTCAAGCAGTTATAGACAATGTGCAAAAGTCTTTACCATGAATTTGCATCTGAGTCTGGTAAAGAATGAGTAGATGTCTGTAGAGTGAAAAGAAAGAAAGGTCATTCCAAATAGAAAAGACATGAGAGAATATTTGGTGCTAGGGAACATAAAAATGCAAAACAACTCAGAATGGTAGAGTTTTTTTTTTTTTTTTAAGACTGATTGATTGACTGATTTTTAGAATGAGAGACAGAGAGAGAGAAAGCGCATGCACTAGCAGGAGGGGCAGAGGAAGGAGAGAGAGAATCTCAAGTAGACTCCATGTTGAGTGCACCAGACGTGGGGCTCGATCTCACAACCCTGAGATCAGGACTGTGAGATCAGGACCCTGAGATCACAAAGCAGAAACCAAGAGCTGGACCTTAACCCACTGTGCCTTCCAGGTGCCCCGAAGATTATGTTGTAGCTAGAGATAAATATAGGAACTGTATGTCATGGTAAGCAGTCTGAGCTTTATGGTATAAGCAAGTTAAAATGCAATTACAAAAATAAATAAGTAGATTTTATTGTGCATTTACTATGGGCCAATTATAGAAGCAAGGACCTGCCCTATTAAATTCTTAAAACAATCTTTGAGTTAGGTACTGTTGTTAACCTTTCATTCACTAAAAGGAAAAACTGATGGGCAGATAAATTCATTTGCTTGTGTTGCAAAGCCCTAATTTGTACCCCAGCAAACACAATCCAGAGCCTGTGTTCCTCAATACTGCAATACTCTACCCATCCTAAGAAACCATATTTTTATATTATGGTGTGGAAGCATAAATAGTCCAAAGACACTTTCTCATTATAATTATTCAGTAATGTTAAACTGTGTGAAACTAATTTTAGTTTGAAATCTAATGAAAAGGGTAAGGGAATTTTGAAAGTACTGAAAATGCCTCATTAAATATTCTCTCAAACTGTAGTTTCTTAGTTGTTTTGTTGACATCCATAGCATTTTTCTGTTACCTTTTATGGTCTCATCTTTTATAAGTGTTTCAGACGTAATTGTTAGTCTGAGAATTTCTATTCTTAGGGTTTTTTTGTATCAAAACATTACATAGTATATCAACTTTGGTTCAAATGTATGCCTAAAATAAAATGATAAAAACCTACTATGCTCTGGCTTTTAAGGTGCTGGAGTTGACGATGTAAAACAAATAAACAGGAAAAACCTTTTGAATCCGACACAGTGGGTTCGAATCCCAGATCTACTACTTACTCAAATTATGATTACATTGACTTGGAAAGATCTCTAAGTTTATTCAATGCTCTGTTTTCTTATTTCCTTTTTTTTTCTTATTTCTAAACTGTAAATAATACTTAACTCATATGTTCCTGTGGGAATTATATAATAGAATATTAAAATGCTTATACATTGCTAGATCTAATAGTTCTAAAAATGGTATTGCTGATGTTATTGTTATTATATTGCTGTCACTGTTGTTTGCTACCACTAAAGACTGACCCACTAGTCCTCTCCCAAAGCTGCCCATCCTAGCTACCTTAGTTATTGATGTTCACTTACTGTCAGATTTTTTTATGTGCAAAATTAATTTTAAAAAATCATCCTCTACTTGAGCTCTACTGCCAGTAAATCTCTATTAACTTCTACAGTCAACTGACCATGGGATATATGTCATCCTCAAATACCCCCTAGGATGATCCTCATGAGGGACTGCCCCATATTCAGTTTTCTTAACATAGTGATAAACTTGAAGCAAAAGGTTCTTGAGACAAGGTAGAGAGCTTTCTTTCAACTATTCTAGCATACGGATAATACATTTAAGAAACTTCATGTTGAATCTACTTGGCTTTTTTTTTTCCCTCCAAGACTGACATGCTAGAATATATAATGCTATACTGTGTTTTCTCTTGAAAAACTTATTGGTTTTCAGGTGGCATTAATATTTCTCAGTAATTTTCTCAAAGATCAGATCAGATGCTGATGACCTATAAAGTTGCAAGGAGGAAAGACAAATGCTATCTGCTTTGCTTCCTTACCCAAAATTTGAGTCCTATGACTTCCCTCAGAATATGGGTTTTAAAAGAACATCTAGGATTAACAAATGGAACAAAAACATATAAGTATTACATATAATTATTACACTTTCTTTTCTAATTTCAAATCTTTTCTTATCAAAAAGCTTCTTCACTTATTGTCATTACTAGCCATGCTTAAAATCATTTTCTTGAAGGTCTGATCCTTGAATAAATTTACATATATAGATATTAAAGATATATAAAAGTATTAAACTTTTTCAAAACTTTTTTAAAGTTTTAGATTTCCCAATAATGTAATACAAAAAGTATTCATGAATATTACATACATAATATGTTATACACATATGTATATTTACACAAAATGTGCACTTCTTAAAATCCAGGTTCTTTTAATTTAATTTTTACTTTATCACAAATTCCACTTATTTGTTTCTACTTAGTCTCATTTATGTACTTCCTATCACATATCTAGTTATAGTTATTATTATTGCAACAATCTTAAACCTGCAAAGTAAATTCTCATAACTGCCCTCAAAGATTTTGAGAAACAGTGAATCTTCCAAATGTCAGTTATACATTTTTGTCTGTATTTAAGATATCGTACCTACCATTGAAATTCCAATTCTTAATTTCATTCAACTGCATTTAGTTATAATATATAGCATAAAGTTAAAGGTAATATTCCACACTTTACACTCAAATGTGCCAATATCTCTCCAGATCAATGGCATCTCCCAAAGTGAACCCATAGATTTTAAATAAGAATTTAACCAATGCAGTCATACACAGAAGGTATGTTTCCTGTGTAAGGCTAGGAAGATGGCTACCAGGAGCCCTCTGGGATGGCATTCATTACTTTAGCAAATTTGCTGTGGTCAAAGGTCTGCACTTCAGAACTGCAGATACATAAACCTGATTTTGTCAGCACATACAGAGTGTGTCCTTCTCCCCGGACCAGATATTGACCAAGCTCACGTGACTGATGTATAAAAGCAGAAAGTCAATTGTTCTGTGGATAGAGTGCAATGAGTTCTTAACCCTCCTTTTGGCTATTACTCTTTGGTGTTTGTTTTCCACTTTTAATCAAATGATGCCTTCTATCTTACTACAAGTGCAATTTCTTTCACACCAGAGTTTGCTAGCTGTTATGAACTGGCAAATGGAATCAGAGCATTCCCCAATTTTTTTGTTCACCCCCTTTCAGAATGTTTTCAGAGGTTATGAGCAGAATTCTCTACAACTTTCACCATATGCTCAATTTTCTTTTGACAGAAAGGGAAGGAGACCAGATCTCTATATGTAAAAACAATAGGAGGAATAAAGCAAACTACTCTTTAAAGTTCTCCAAACCCTAAAAGTTTAATGCCTGTCTAAATCTAAACTGGTTTACCCTCTCCTCTGAATACATGGTCTCTGCTTTCATGTGTCATTGAACAAAATATTTCTAAAATACTGCCTTGCAACATCCCTAAACTTGATCCCAAATGGTCTTTACAGATAGCTCACTTATTACTTTAATAAGAACCAGGACATCAGATGCTTAATAGTAGATATTTCCCCATGAGCCATGGTATTCAAACTGCATTTCCAATGGTATTTTTAAACACAAAGGGATTAACTAGAAAATGCCCATCTAGGACTATATCAATTCACAACTGTCCCTCCAAGGGCAGAGAATACCTATGATAAAACTTCAGTCAATAGGAGATATAAATCCCAGATGCTCTGATGCCAATTCAGAGAGACAAAAAGTTATCAGTAAATACAATGCCACATAGTTCATCAGCAAAGACTGCAAACAATTCATATTCCCATCAATTAAAAAAAAAGTGGTTTATCTCAATTTTAGAGACCATTCTTGGAATCTCCTATAGATGGAAAGACAATTTATCTCAGCTTACCCAGGAAACTCCTATTTTTTGCCTGTAATTATGGCATAATTATTAATTATGCTCAGTTCTTTCAAAATTGTCCCAGTTCAGAGAGGTTTTTCTTGTAAAGTTAATTCCAGGTTATCTTTTCCCGATTTTGTACAATTCTTATCTTTATGCATGCACCTCCAGCCACAGTGGCTTTCTGATAGTCTCATTTATGCCATGTTTACTCTCATCATATGGTCTTTGCAAATATTCCATTAAATGACTGTTGTTTCTTGCTCAAAAGTATGCATTCTTTAGATCTCAGCTCAATGGTCATTTAGGAAGTCTTCCTTGACTTCAATGAATATCCACCTATTATTCACCTCTATTGTGCAATGAGCACAGTCTTATCTATTTGCATTTTTTTTACATATAGTTATGACCTCTGTATATGCTTTAGTCATCTCCACTAAACTGCAAACTCCATGAAAGCAAAAGCTGACAAGTTTTCGAAGACTATAGTCTCCAGGACATAGCATAGTGCTAGGCATATTATAACCCTTTAATAGTATATATCGAATAAACAAACAAAAATTTACAAGAAGACATAATAAATTTAGTAACATTTATACAACCAATTACAAACTAGCTTTCTGCTTTTTATTTATTTTTATTCTACTCCAAAAGCACCCATCCAATCACAAGAAAACTGAAAGATAAAACATAGTAAGACTAATAATGGAGGTCCTTCCACTCTGTCCAGAAAACCTTGTGCTGGTCTTCTTTATACTTATTCGTCCATCTCTGAGGAGAGGAAGAAAAAACAAATATAGAATTTGAAGTCTGTATGACACAGTATGCATTCTTCATGTCCTGCCAGCCTGTCCCACTTACTCTAAAACCTTAAAAGGCTCTGGCAGGAAAAGTTACTCTACTCTTTGAGAACTGAAATATATGTATATTTTTAATAGATACCTATAGACTTCTCCTACTTCTTCCTCAATTTCCTCTTCTGTATTTATACTTGGGATTAAAGTAACCTGGCAATGGTAATTTGAACTCTACAAAGAATTATCTTCTATTTCCCATTACTTTTATAAAAATAGAATACAGGTTTGTAAAAGGAGTTAGCATAATGACTTTCTTATCAAAAAGAATAATTTTAATTGCATTTCCTATATATTTTGCCCAATTTGAAGAAGGAACTCAAAGACAGTTCATGTGTTCAGTCTCATGCAACTATTCAAACCCTAGCACCTAATCTGGGATTTCCACACAGTACATTGTAATATACCTACCTGCTATTCTGTAATAAAAAATAAATTTTGTTACAAGGCCTGAGATACTCAAATCCATGTGATTTGTGTATTTTTCTGTTTTAATCAGCTCTACAAAGGAAAGCTAGATAAAAATGTGCTTGTTTCTCAAGGAATCAAAACAAAAAAAAAGGTGTATCAAATGTTCAGTATAGTAAGCTAGGAGAGTCATCATCTATCTCACAGTAAAGACAGCCTCATTAACAAAAAGGGCAGGCATAAAAGAAGTGAGAATGAGAGTGTGGAAAAAGGATATGTGTGTGCAAAGTCTTCAACCAAGAGAAATGGATAGATCCTGTCAAACCTTGTCCCTGTTATTATCCTTTATCTAACTTTTTGTCACTGATCAACTCCCCACATGAACATCCATTCATTCTTTCACCAGCTGTTAGTAACAATTTACTCAGGTAACAGTTAAGTCACATAGGCCTGGTAAGTATTCTTTCCCCTTCCAATTACCTGCATATTTCTGCTTTGCTCTACTGTGTTAATGTCACAGTTAATATCTCAAAGAATTATTATACTTCACTTATTTCCAAATTCTTGAATAAAACCTAACTATAGTCTTAACAATATTTATGTTCATATGCTAAATATTTCTTATACACCAGAAGTTTTATTAGTCATAATTTATATAATATACAGGATCTCTTTAAATCCAATCATATTAGAGGAAAATACACTGTGGGGCACCTGGGTGGCTCAGTTGGTTAAACATCTGCCCTTGGCTCAGGTCATGATCCCAGGGTCCTGGGATTGAGCCCCATGTCCAGCTCCCTGCTCAATAGGGAACCTGCTTCTCCCTCTCCCTCTGTCCGCTCCCCTGCCTTGTGCTCTTTCTCTCTGGATCTCTCTTGCTCTTTCTCTCAAGTAAAATCTTAAAAAAAAAAAAAAAAAGAAAGAAAGAAGAAAGAAAGAAAGAAAGAAAGAAAGAAAAAAAGAAAAAAGAAAAGAAAATACATTGCTTAAATGCTTAATTTAGACAAAATGTAAATATAGCACTATAAGTGAAATTTATTGAACACATTATTTTCTGTTAGGTATCATAGAGGAAAATTCTCGATATTCTTAACAAGAATCTTTGTATTAAGATCCCTCTATGTTTGGTCTCTTCATTAAGAAATCAAATGACAAAGCAGAAAATGAAAAAAAAAATGTTCATCTTAGTAAGATGTAACAATACTTGACAATAACTTCATATTTAACACACCTATTAAAATGTGATATAAGAATGATTACGACTGTGATAAACCACAAACACATTTCAAAGTCTGTTCTGTCAAAGCAAATTCCTCATATTCCCTCTCAATTTTAGTTCTGTTGAGATAATGTTAAATTTTACTTCTAATATGGCTGCAACCACTACCATGACTCTCTTAATGTTTACACTTGCTTAAATATAGTCAGTTGAAGTTGAAACCTATGTCCATGTATGACAGCTATTTTATTTTATTTAAGATTTTATTTATTTATTTCAGAGAGAAAGAGAAAGAATGAGTGGGGGAACGGGGAGAGGGAGAAGAAGACTCCCTGCTGAGCAGAGAGCCTGATGCAGGGCTCGATCCCATCATGAACCAAGCTGAAGGCAGATAAATGCTTAACCAATGGAGCCACTCGGGGATCCCCGATGACTATTTTAATTATGCTGGTCAACTGCCTCCTAAATTCAAAACCTATCATCATATTAACTCTATATTTGTCAAGACCAAAAACAAGGTAATAAAAGAAGTTAACTATCCCCACGTGTGTACATTGCTTCTAGCCTTTCAGAGGATGCCATATCTAGAACTTTCTGAATGGCAGTCTAGAAAGAAGGATTTAGAATATATACTCCATATCAGATCATGCAAAAGATGCATTTTCCTTGAAGTTTTAAGCCAAGGAATAAAAATACCTCTCTAGTGTGGTCTGTGAACTATTCTTGCTAGCCTAAGGATGGTTAATGGAACATCAGTGGCATCAACACCTGGGAGGCTCCCCAGAAATGCAGAATATCAGGTCCTATCTCACATGTTCTAAATTGTATTCTGTTTTTATCAAATTCTCTAGGCAAATCATATATGTACAATAAAGTTTGAGAAGCACTGGTCTAGATAACCTTCACCAAAAATATGTTATATTTCATGTGAGTTTCTTAGAAATTTGTGCTAACTGTGCATTTATTTCAATGGATTTAGGAGTTATATTTGCATATTCTTTCCAGTTATAATCTCTAAGTTCAGTTCAATAAGATAATTCAAATGCTTGTACTAGGCAAAACCCAAGACATATTCAAGCTAAGTATTACTCACATTAAATTTTAAATACAAATGTATTTCAAAGGAATTCAATCTATATATTTTGAACTAATTTACATTTACATTTTTAAAGCACACTTTTGATGTCTATAGAGTTTCAAGAGGTGTGTGTGTGTGTGTGTGTGTGTGTGTGTTTGTGTGTGTGTGTTAATACCAGAAACTTCAGAATATTATTCATGGATCCTGAAATTTTAAAACTAAAGTTTTAAAAATGTATTTAACTTAGAAAACTGTGATTTACAATTCCAGTCAAAATTAACATTACTTAAAATTATTTATTGCACCAAAGTTCCAAGACAAAGAAAAATCCATTTAAAGCAATCAATTTGCTATTTTTAACACTTTGCAGCAAAATATAGTGATAGGCTTCGATTATGCAATTTTAAGTAAAATGTTAAAACTACAGTGACATATGTGGGTGAATGCTTAATTTTTTTTCTTATATTACCTCTCAAGTAATTTTCAAATATTAAGACTAAAAATGGGATTTTCTTCATAGGCATGCTGTTTAGATGTATGTGAAAGATTGACAGTAACATCTTAAAACAAAACAAAACAAAAACAAACAAATTCCAAAAAGTGTAATCATACCAAATACCTGAGCAAAAAGTGTAGAAAAGAAAGGAAGAGACAATTAGTGGAGTGCACAAAGTCTAAGACAAGACATAAATTATACACTCAGATCTATCGTATTTCCCATAAGTAAGTAAAAGAATTACATTAGCTTCCCTTGTAAATGAGTCAGGAATTGGCCAGGCATACTACTCATTTGTCTCTCTTTCACTAACATATTTGTCTTCTTTCTCCCTAAATCAAATGGATAATCAATATGATGTAGCTATGGGGATACTGACTTGGTTTTCCTATGGTCTCAGAGAATAAGTCTTACTGATATTTTGGTTGTATATAATTCTTATTTAAAATAAAACTACTGAAGATGATGATCTATCATCTAATTTGAAGTACATAATCATTCTATAAAAAACAGATTTTAATGAGACTTGCTGTTTCTCTAAATTATCAATACACTCTCCTAAGTTATTAAGACTTCATTGAGCAAGAAAACAATGTATTTTCTTATTAAGTTCATCACTAAATAATCAGAGAACTCTATTCTTTATGCTGTGCTCAAAATTAAGCAGATGTGAACTGGGGTAAATTATATCACCTGTCTTTTCTGCAAGCACAATCAACTTTCAGGTCTGTAGTGAATATACCTCTTACTTGTTTTCAATCCTTTCCTTTCCTCTCTTTCCTTCCCTTTCTTTCTCCCTCCCTCCTTTTCTTTCTTTCCCCCTTTTTCCCCACTTTCTGTTTGTTTTTGTTTTTTTCTTTTTAAACAAGGCCAGAAACTTAGTGTCCAAATACAATCAAGGAGCTATCAAGAACAAAGACCCAAATTTTTGAAAACCTGAGGCAAAGAACCATGTCTTTTCTTTTTTATATCTTTTCAATATTTCTTTACCATGCTTGTGAATGACAGGGCCATACTATGCTGACTTGCATTTATTTTCAGAACAAACAGCTATGCACAGAAATATTGACAATAGTGTTTTTACAAGCTAGAATCTCATTTTCCTTAAGGGCTTTTTATTTTTTTTTCTTCATAGTGGTCCATACACTTGCAGCCTAAATTTCTAATTTAAGGCAATACAAGAGTGCCCTAATAAGACTGCCTTGTCATCATATGTGAAGCCTCACCTAGCCCTGGGATCTCTCAAAATGCTACCTCAAGGTTATGTAGAAACAGAAGCTAAAATTGATCTATAAGAAACCAAATCATTGGATAGAGCTGTGGTTTCTAAAGGTCAATCCACACCTTACACCAAGTGAAAGCCTGGGGCCATCAGAGTACATTAAGCTTGGGTAACAACATACAAGTAGTAAGAACACTGACCTTAACAAAGTACACACTCTAGGGGGATGACAGCTCTTGAAATATACTGTTTATGAATATTCTATTTTCTTACCATCCAGTTAAAATTTTCCAAGTGCAATAACAGAATCCTTTATGCCCTACTTCTAATCTAAAATCACGAATTTTTGACCAATATTATTCCCTAAAATCTATTTAACTACTGGAAATATGAGATCAGAAGCCAAACTTTTTAGAATCTTTACATAATTCATATACTCAAGTATTTTACAATGTAGCCCCAAAAAGTTCTTCTCGGTCCTGACTAATAGACTTGAATATTGGCAACCTGCCTGGTAAAATCTGTGGACAAATTAACACCTTGTCCACTCCTAACCCCTGACCCATTCCTTTAAACTAATTTAGTTATTTCCTACTGAATACAACTCTGAAATTAGATATAAACCCAAATATCTCTCAGTCTAGACTACCTTATAGAAACAAGAGAACAGTGGTTTATACGATTATACTTTATTACTCTTTGGAAATTTCAGTGCATTAGATTTTGAAGAAAAACGATCTTACAAAGGAGCTTGGCTGAGATTTGATGGAATTCTAGTCTGACTGAAGTACATAACTATTTGAAGACAATCACTACAGAAAAAATCCCTAATTTAGTTTGGAGGCAGAAGACATATTTTTAAGGGACAGTAGCGGGTAGATATTACTCTTATGAAAATAAATCAATGGTTGAGTGGGAAAAAGCGTTTTGAAGGTGACTTACTGTTCACTATATGCCCTTTTAAAACTTTGATGTTTATACTATGGCCATGTACATCATATTAAAAAAGTACACCAAATAATGTACAGTTGACCCTTAAACAGCACAGGTTTGGACTGCACAGGTCCACTTATACATGTCTTTTTTTTTTCAGTAAATACAGTCAGTATTATAAATGTATTTTCTTTTTGTCATGATTTGCTTAATAACATGTTCTTTTCTCTAGTTTATTGTAAAAATACAGCATAGAATACATATAAAATATGTGCTAATTGACTATTTATGTTATCAGTAAGTCTTCCAGTCAACAGCAGGCTATTAGCAGTTATGTTTTTGGATAGTCAAAAGTTCTAAGTGAATATTGGACTGTGCAGGAGATTGGTGCCCCTAACTTCAGTATTGTTAAATGGCCAACTACATTAGCATTTTTTAGTAGTCAATATCAACTTCAGAGACAGAAATAATACGCAATTTAAAGATAAATTACCAAAAAGTTGTATTAAAGAATTTTTATTGGCTACTTTAAGTCACTATTTCAAACCATCTCAAATAGCAATAGGGTATTGGACACTAAAACAAAAATGTCTTATCAATGGACTCAGCAATTTCTCCTAAGAAAGGCCATAATATGAAATAAAGGAGAAATGAAGAAAGAAAGAAGCACCATTTTATTTCAAGAAAAAGCAATATATGTTTTTTCCTCTTCCAACATGCATGGAAAAGAAGACTCCAGTGAGAGTTTAAAGAGGCAAAGGAGGTGCTTTGTCCTGTATAATCTGACTGCAAAGGCAGACAGTATATGTTACCCGTGAGAGAAATGACAAGAAATTATAAAAATACTATAAAATGAGTGCCAAGCAGCCAGTAAGAACCTCAATGCAAAGAAGTCTAAATGCTGAAAACAAAATGAAAATATTTAATTTAAAAGAAACAAGTTATGTTTATTTCTATGGCAAGGACCTATATTTACATGAAACAGAAGACCCAGAGTTTCCAAAGTAGTCCTACTTGGATGGTGGCTTAGGAGTCCGTATTCAAATCCAAATTCTGCATCATACTAGCTAAACAAACTTGACCAAAACAAAAATACTCCTATCCCTCTGTCTCCATCCTCCTGGGGCTATTTTTTTAAAGATTAAGTTTGCACGACAAAACACACACACACAAACACACACATGTACATATTATGCGCAGCAGTAAATATGCTACTAAAAAAAATTTAGAGTCATAGTCATATTCACATTTGCAGCCTTGCAAGAACACCTTATCAACCTACCAGCTTTTCTTCTTTAGGAATTAACATGCAAAAATAAAGCAGAAGAAGTTGGGAGATTCCTTGGTTTTTAGATTCACTGCTCCAATTTAGCATTTCAAAGTGAGTCCTATTTACCAAACCTCCAGTTACCTAAACACAATTAAAACTCATAATCACTGATCAAAAATTAACATAGTTTGTGTGAGAACATCACACAACACATAAGACCTCTCTAGGAGCATCACCCGCAGAGCTGTTAATGAATAGGCATCTGAGAACATGCCTTGACCTTGTTTCTCTAGATAGAGGGGAAAGAGTACAACACAAAGAGGACAGAAGAAAATTTAAGAAAGTCAGGCTAGATTTAGAAAAGTTATATATAAATGCAACTTTTCAAGAAAGAATGCATGAGAGGAGGAGGCTTGGAAAGATGGTAGAGTAGGAGGACCCTAAGCTCACCTCATCGCATGTTTACAACTAGGTATCACTCATATCTGAATAAATAAACCAGAGAGTGATCCTAAGACTGGCAGAACAAACTCAACTAAATATAAAGAAGCCACAGTGGAGAGGTTAGGAAGGGCAGAAACAGTGGCCAGGAGCTCAGGAGCTGCCTGCAGGAGGGAGGGAACTGTAGGTACTAAGAGGGGAAAGTCCCAGGGAGCCTACAAGGGGAAAAAGAATCCCCATAATGTCTGGCCTTGAAAACCAGAGGAGCTAAATTCTGTGAGTTTGTATAACCAGGGGCACTTGGAGCCTGGAGCTTTAAAAGTCAGCTGACTCAGCACTGGGCAAGCTGGGAGGGCAAGTGATAGCTGAGTTCCTACCTTTAAAGAGACAACAGCCTACAGATAGGCAACATAGAAGCAATAGTTTGCACAACGCCAAGGGCAAAGGTTAGAGACATCTATTTATAAGGATTTCAGAGTGTGTTGGGGGACTTCTCCAGGAACAAAGGAGCTGGCAGGCACCACTTTGTTCTCCCGCCACCCAGCATAAACACAGAACCACCTGCAGGAGGTGGTATAGCACAAATAGTTGCTACCTAACCTGCCAGCTGAGTATCAAACCCATGAGATCTCCTGAGGACTCACCCACTCTGAGCCTGCTGGCCTCCACTCTGGGCTAAGGGAAAATTTTGTTAATACTGTGTGCACTCTGCCCAATCACCACCTCAGTGCTTGGTGCCCCTGTGGCCACCACACTTGAGGGATCCAGCCTAGAACTAGTGGCTCAGTGCAAATTTTGCTAATCCCACACAGATACCTTGCCCAACCACCATGTGCACAACAGCACCCCCACAGGCCACCACTACCACAGTGTGCTGCGCCCCCAGTGGCCACTGGCCTATGAGAGATCCCACATAGGACTAGCAGCTCAGTACAAATTTTGCTACCACCAACACCCCACCCCCAGAATTCTTCAGTCATGCCCCCTCAGAGCTGGCCTGCCTGGGTCTCACTAACATCATAGAGAGCAAGCATAGCCCACAACAGGCAGAGAATCGGTGAAGACCTCTGGACTGAAAGGAAAAATGAGGAAGACACAATAGAAGGATGTAAGCAACCCACATGGAAGACTCCCCTGAAGTGCCAGGTTCAGGTGAACAGAACTGAACTGCAGGGCACTACAGGGCCTCTTCATAAAGCCACTACTTTCAAGAGCAGAAGATGTAGCTGACTCTCCTAACACAGAGAAACAGACAGAGAGGTAGACAAAATGAGGAGGCAGAGAAATATATCCCAAATGAAAGAACAGGACAAAATCATAGCAGGAGATCGAAGTAAAACAGAAATAAGTAATATGCCTGATAGAGAACTCAAAGTAATGATAAAGATACTAAATAGACTTCAGCAAAGGGTGGAGGACATCAGTGGGACCCTTGACAGAGAGATAAAAAATAACATAACAAAGATTAAGAACTCAATAAATGAAATTAAAAATACAATAGAAATAATAAATAGTAGGATATAGGAAGTAGAGGAATGTATCAGTGACCTGGAGGATAGAGTAATGGAAAGCAATCAAGCTGACCAGGTAAGAGGTAAACAAATACTGCATAATGAGAATAGACACAGAGAACTCAGTGACTCCATCAAGTATAACAATATCCACATGAAAGGGATTCTAGAAGAAGAGAGAGAAATGGGGGCAGAAAATGTGTTTGAAGATGTAATTGCTGGAAACTTCCCAAATCTGGGGAGGGAAACAGAGATCCAGATTCAGGAGGTACAGAGACCCCCGACAAATTCAATGCAAGGAGGTCCACACCAAGACACACAGTAATTAAAGTGGCAAATAAAAGTGATATAGAATTTTAAAGGTTGCAAGAGAAAAGAAGACAGATATAAAGAAAACCCCATAAGGCCATATTTCAGCAGAAACCCTTGCAGCCCAGAAAAAAGTAGCATGATATATCCAAAGTGCTGAAAGGAAAAAATCTGTGGCCACTCTAATTGGCAAGGCTATCATTCAGAATAGAAGGAGAGAGTTTTCCAGACAAACAAAAACTAAAAGAATTCATAACCACTAAACCAGCCCTCCAACAAATGGTAAGGGGGACTCTGTGAGTGAAAAACAAAAACCATAAGTAAGACTAAGAGAAATAGGAAGCACAAAAGAAAAAAAAAAGTATATGTAAAATTCTATCAGAAGAAGCACAAAATAAAAGGATGTGAAATATGATAACAGACATCTGAAACATGGAGGAGAGGAGTAAAAATGAGTTCAAAATTATGCAACCATCAGCTTAATATAGACTGCTATACACAGAACATGTTATATATAAACCAAATGGCATCTACAAATCAAAAAACTAGTAATAGATATGCAAAAAATAAAGAGTAAGGAATACAAGTATATCACTAAAGAAACAGCAAACCATGAAAGAGAGAAAGAGAAGAATCAAAGAAAACCACAAAAGCAACCACAAAACAAATAACAAAATGGCAATAAATACATATCTATCAATAATTACTTTGAATGTAAATGGATGAAATACTCTTATCAAAAGACATAGGGTGTAAAAAAAAAAAAAGACACAAGGTGACAAAAAGGATAAAAAAACAAGACCCATTTATATGTTGCCTAAAAGAGACTCATTTAAGACGCAAAGGCAGATTGAAAGTGAGGAGATGGAGAAACATTTATCATGTGAAAAGATGTCAAAAGCAAGCCAGAGTATCGATACTTATATTGGTCAAAATAGCCTTTAAAATAAAGTGTGTAAAAATAGAAAAAGAAGGGCACTATATAATAATGAGGAGACACTTCAATAAGAAGATATAACAATTGTAAATATATATGCACCCAACAAGGAAGCACCCAAATACATAAAACAGTAATAACAAACATAAAGGAACTAACTGACAGTAATACAATAATAGTGAGGTACATTAACAGCCCATTTACATCAATGGACAGATCATTCAAACAGAAAATCAACAAGGAAATAGTGAGTTTGAATGACACACTGGATTAGATGGATTTAACAGAGATATTCAGAACATTCTATCCTGAAACAGCAGATACATTCTTTTCACGTACACACAGAACATTCTCTAGAACAGATCACATAGTAGGCCATAAAAACTTTCAACAAATTCAAAAAGATGAAAGTTATAACATGCATCTTTTCTGACCACAACATTATGAAACGAGAAGTCAGCCACAAGAAAAAAATCTGGAAAGACCACAAATACATGGAGGTTAAATAACATGCTACCAAAAATTCAATGGGTAAACCAAGAAATCAAACAAGGAATCCAAAAATACATGGAAAAAAAAAGAAAATGAAAACACAATGGTCCAAAACAATTGGGATGCAGCAAAAGCAGTTCTAAGAGGGAAGTTTATAGCAATACAGGCCTACCTCAAGAAGCAAGAAAAATCTAAAATAAACAACCTAACCTTACACCTAAAGGAACTAGAAAAAGAACAAAACTGATCAACAAAATTGATAAACTTCTAGCCAGATTCATTGAGAGAGAGAGAGAGAGAGAAAGAAATGGCTCAAATAAACAAAATCACAAATAGGAGAAATAACAACCAACACCATAGAAATGAAAACAATTGTAAGAGAATATTATGAAAAACCGTATGCCATAAATTTGACAACCTAGAAGAAATGGATGAATTCCTAGAAACATATAACCTACCAAAGCAGGCTGAAATAGAAATTTTTAATGGACCAATTACCAGCAAGGAGACTGAATCAGTAATCAAAATCTCCCAACAAAAGGTGGCTTCACAGGTGAATTCTACCCAACTTTTAAAGATCAGTTAATACCTATTCTTCTGAAACTATTCCAAAAAATAGAAAAAGGAAATTTCCAAATTTATTCTTTGAAGCCACTATCATTCTGATACCAAAACCAGATAAAAACGCACACACAAACAACTACAAGCCAATATCTCTGATGAATATAGATGCAAAAATCTTCAACAAAATACTAGCAAACAGAATCCAAAAACATATTAAAAAAATCATTCACCATGATCGCGTGGGATTTATGCCCAGGATGCAAGGCTGGTTCAAATATTTACAAATCGATCAATGTGATATATCACAACAATACAATAAAGTATAAAAACCATAAGATTATGTAGTGAGACATGAAGGATTTGACAAAGTAGAACAACCACTTATGATAAAAGCCCTCTACAAAGTAGGTTTAGAGGGAACATACCTCAACATAATAAAGGCCATATATGAAAAACCCACAGCGAACATCATACTCAATTGGGAAAAACTGAGAGCTTTCCCCACCTAAGGTCAGAAACAAGACAAGGATATTTAATGCAATCCCTATCAAAACACCAACAGCATTTTTCACAGAGCTAGAACAAAACATCCTAAAACTTAAATGGAATCACAAAAAACTCTGAATAGCCAAAGCAATTTTGAAAAAGAAAAGCAAAGCTGAAAGCATCACAATTCCAGACTTAATGTTATATTACAAAGCTATAGTAATCAAAAGAATATGGTAGTCACACAAAAATAGACACATAGGTCAATAGAACAGAATAGAAAGCCCAGAAATAAACCCACAATTACATGGACAAAGTAGGAAAGAGTATCGAAGGGGAAAAAGAATGTCTCTTCAAGAAATGGTATTGGGAACAATGGACAGCAACACGAAAAAGAATGAAACTGGACTACTTTATTACACCATACACAAAAATAAACTCAAAATGGGTTAAAGACCTAAATGTGAGACCTGAAACCATCAAAATCCTAGAGATGAGCACAGGCAGTAATGTCTCCAACATTGGCCGTAATAACATTTTTCTAGACGTGTCTCCTGAGGCAAGGGAAACAAAAGCAAAAATAAACTATTGATACTACATCAAAATAAAAAGCTTCTGTAGAGCAAAGGAAACAATTAACAAAACTAAAAGGCAACCTACTGAATGGGAGAAGATATTTGCAAATGCCATGTCCAATAAAGGGTTAATATCCAAAATACATAACTTATACAACTCAATGCCCAAAAAACAAATAATTCAAAAAAATGGGCAAAAGACCTGAATGGACATTTCTCCAAAGAAGATATCGAGATGGCCAACAGATACAGGAAAAGATGCTCACCATCACTGATCATCAGGGAAACGCAAATCAAAACTACAATGAGATACCATCTCACACCTGTCAGAAAGACAAAAATCAAAAACACAAGAAACAACAGTGTAAGCAAGGATGTGGAGAAAAAGGAACATTCATGCACTGTTTGTGGGAATGTAAACTGGTACAATCACTGTGGAAAACAATATAGAGTTTCCTCAAAAATTTAAAATAGAACTACCCTACGATCCAGTAATCACTTTACTGGGTTTTTACCCCTCAAAATACAAAAACACTAATTCAAAGGGATATATGCCCCCTATTGTGTATAAGAGCATTATATACAATAGCCAAATTATGGAAGCAGCCCAAAATAAAGAATGGATAAAGAAGTAGTGTGTGTGTGTGTGTGTGTGTGTGTGTGTGTGTATACACGCATGTGTATGTAATAACAACAGAATATTATTCACTGATAAAAAAGAATGAAATTATGCCATTTGCAACGACATGGATAGATATAGAGAGTATAATGCTAAGTGAAAAAAGTCAAAGACAAATACTATATAAATACCATATGACTTCACTCATCTGTGGAATTTAAGAAACAAAACAAATGAGCAAAGGAAAAGAGAGAGAAAAAGAGAGAGAAACCAAGAAACAGACTCTTAACTATAGACAAACTGATGGTTATCAGAGTGGAGGTGGGTGGAGCGATGGGGAAACAGCTGATGGGGATTAAGAAGTGTACTTGTGATGAAGAGTGATGCATGAAATTGCTGAATCACTATATTGTACACTTGAAACTAATATAACACTATATGTTAACTATACTGGAATTAAAATAAAATGAAATAAAATAAAATAAAACATATATACACACAACATATGATGGCCATAGTTAACAATAATGTATGATTGAAAACTGTAAGGATAATACCTCTTAAAAGTTCTCATCACAAGAAAAAATTGCAACTATGTAAGGTGATGGATGTTACCTAAACTTATTGTGGTAAACATTTCTAAATATACATATATACAAATAAAAAAATCAGTAACTTTCCATAGTGTGCTCCATATATACATATTTATAAAATGTGTTACTAATGTAGTGTTATCACAAATTCTTATAACTTTTTTTTACAAGTTCTTAAAACTTAAACAGTGTTTATTTTTTATTTTTCTTCATGGAAGACTATGATATCATTACCCTGATGTTTAAATTTAAAGAATCTACATTATGGGAATTCTATGAGGGAAATGAGCAAGTAAATATTCTAATAAAAAAGATGAAATAAATTCAAAAGACCCAGACTATCAACCACAAATATACATAATAAAAATAAAGCAACCAAATGTAATTATACATCAATGGATAGACCTAGTTCTCAGGACATTTCTTTTCTATTTAATGGAAGAGTTTTCTTGGGACATAGATATTAAAACATCGTCTCTTAACTATTCCTCACCTTATATGAATTACCACCATCTTAGTTTAGAAAACTGTGATTTTGAACAAATTATGGATTTTCCTCCTTATGTTCACAGAATACCAATGATAGTAGATAGGAAAATTTATGCCATGTGTTTCTGTTAATTAAGCTTCCTTGCTTGTAAGCCACTTCAAGAATCGAAGAGAAATCTCAATTCAGAGTCTCCAGAAGTTATTAACTCATGGTTAAATCATTTCTATTACTTTCATAAATATTATTTTTAATTTGCAAAAGCTTTTTTACTTAATAAATGGTTAACATATACAATAGATTCTCCCTTAATACTGGTACCCCAACTAGGGCACTGAGAATTTTGCCCTAATATATATATAAAAATATATCATTTTCCCTAACATATATAAACTATATTATATACCAGTAGGACACTATCTTATATATAAACTATAAATTATATATATACTACACACACACACACAGGCAAGCTTGGACATAATACTATTATCTGAATTCTTAAATGGATATATAATTAATACATTAATACTGTGTACTTGGGCATGCTGGAAAAAGATACAGGTTATTAGAATTCTGAGTCCCATTGATTCCTAAGTGAATTACATTTTCTCGGTGGAAAATTGAGCTCTCTTGGATATTTGTATGAAATGAAGAGCCAATCATTCTTGGGCCTCTTTTCCTTCACAGGAGGTGTAGCAGGGTTCTTGGGGCAACACTGTGGATTTTGCTACACTTGGAAGAAACTCTTGCTACCTTCTTTGTGTCCCAATCTAGTCTAAAATGACTCAGGGAGACTGTGCCTCTAGATGGTCATAGCAAAGCCAAACCACAGATTAATCTGAAATTTGATCACTGAGGCATTTACTCCAAAATATTAATCAGATGCCTTCTGTGGACCTCGCTCCACACTAGGCAAAGTTGGTTAATCTGAGTATTCTTTTAATAATGTCTCCATAACAGAAATTAATGCCAGGCTGTGGTTGGCACTAGGGACACACACATAAACAAATACCTTAAAAACGAAGAACCCCAGAGTTTCAGTTGAATTGTCAAGAGTTAGAGCAGAGGTTAATGGAATTAAATTTCTTTTAAAAAAGCTGGTAGTGCTTAGTGGTTAAACAATCTTTAGATCAGACAGTCTGACTTTGCAATGTGATCTGCCATATATAATCCTGGATAATTTATGCAGTCTCTCCACACATCACCTCTTGAAACGGAGGATGACAAAGTCACTGTGTATAACCTAAAGTCAGGAAATAGATAGGTCCTGTATGTGAAGCCTTTCCTACTGGGGTTGGCAAATGACAAAGACTTAATAAATATTAGCCATCATGATTAGGTGCCAGGTGATGGAACTTGGAGGATGAGAAGAATTAGCACAGACAGAGGAGCAAAGACAAAGCATTTCAGTTAATAGAAAACGAGTAAAGGCTTACATTAAAGAAATTCTATATATGATCTTCATTATCCTGTATAATCTAGTTGCTACCTACCTCTCCGAACTCTTCTCAAGACATCTCAACTATATTCATTGTCATTTAGCTACACTGGCATTCACTTTGTTAAACATGCTCAAATTATCCCCAACCCCAGACTATCACACATACTCTTTACCTTTCATCTGCCTAAATCCTGCTCATTCTTCAGGTTTTAATTTAACGTCTCTTCTTCAGGAAAGACTTCACTGAAACATGCATTAATCCCAATTATAGTAGGTTTTTTTTTTTTTAAAGATTTATTTATTTATTTATTTGACAGAAATAGAAACAGCCAGCGAGAGAGGGAACACAAGCAGGGGGAGTGGGAGAGGAAGAAGCAGGCTCACAGCGGAGGAGCCTGATGTGGGGCTCCATCCCACAACAGCGGGATCATGCCCTGAGCCGAAGGCAGACGCTTAACCGCTGTGCCACCCGGGCGCCCCTTTAGTAGGTTTTATTCATTTAAAATCTCACTGAATTCTGAAAAGCAATCACAATTAATAATTCACCTGTGTAATTTTTTAAAAATATTTTGGTCCCCCTACTGATGTGAAACCCATGGGAATAAGAACTGTATCTGTCTTGTATATCAATATAGCTCAAAAGCATAAAATAGAACCTAACAGAGTAAACAATGTATATTGCTGTNAGCGGGATCATGCCCTGAGCCGAAGGCAGACGCTTAACCGCTGTGCCACCCGGGCGCCCCTTTAGTAGGTTTTATTCATTTAAAATCTCACTGAATTCTGAAAAACAATCACAATTAATAATTCACCTGTGTAATTTTTTAAAAATATTTTGGTTCCCCTACTGATGTGAAACCCATGGGAATAAGAACTGTGTCTGTCTTGTATATCAATATAGCTCAAAAGCATAAAATAGAACCTAACAGAGTAAACAATGTATATTGCTGTTACATAAATGAGTAAATGAGTATGCAATGAGTCTTCAATCTTTTCAGAAGTAGTGTGGAGACTAACTTAGATAAAAGAAGTGTTCAAGTTAGAAAATAGTATCACATTAGATGGAGTCAGTTGACAGTTTTACTTATTACTCTAACTTATTTGCAACAAAAAGAAAAGTAAAGAGTTTGAGTTTTCTGTTTTTTTGTTTGTTTATTAGCTTTAGCATTTGATTCATACGCATTTATGTAATAATGGTCACATAGTGTTTAGGAAAGTTTTTTGGGGAGGGGTAAAGATTGAACACCAAACAGGGTGTTCTTACAAAAATAAAAAAATGAAGTGAAAAATGAGCTGAATTACTCCATAGGCAGAGTAAGAGTGAATTAGAATTTGAATTCTGCAATTTCTGAGAAAATACATCTTTTTTAAAATATAAGAAAAATCAGAATTTGATTTTCTGCACACTTATTCCATGTATTTATTTATTTATTGGGAATGATATATCCGTAGCAGTGGTGGGGACATTGGTAAGATCTCTGAAGCCTTACATTTTAACATGTAGCCCAAGCTCCACAGCACTAACTGCAAGTTTATGAGAAATAAGAATTTCAGGACTCACTCTAGAACAGTTGAATTAAAACCATTTTCCCAACACCTGCAGATCATTTAAATGCACAATTAACTATGAGAAGCACTACTCTGAGGATCTTAGTCTGGCCATAGTTGATGCTATCCTGAAATAGGGTAGAAACAGATAAGATAGCAAGTGACTATCAGCTACCAAAAGAGAATTGATAGATCTTTGACAATTTTATTTAGAAATGAAGTAGAGACAATTGTCACTGATTTAGCAGTTCAGTGGGAACAACTGATAAAAATGACAGTGCATTTTTGAAAATAATAATAACAACAAAGAACAAAATAGGATAAACTTTGAATTACAAAATACTCCTGGGAAGACATAATCCAGATATTTTAAAGCTGTTTCTGTAATGAGAGTCGGACTCAAGATGTAAATTCCATGGTAAAGATGAAGCTTCAGATTATTCCCACTTTGATGTCAATTGGTAATTTCCTGTTTTCTACTTGTCCTCAAGCATTTTACAGAATCCTTCCATTCGTGAAAACATCCTATTATTCTCTGAAAGATGGAGTCAATATCTTCTGGTTAAATATTTCCCAAACACAGGACACTCTGTGCTGAAATTATGACCAGCTCTCCCTCAAGGCCACTTCAAAGGTGGCATCCCATCTATATGAAGAGACTAGGGCTTCTCTAACAAAAGATGATCTAGGTATCATATTCCTCTTATCAAAGAAGATAAATTTAATGGTTTTTTAAAACAAAAAGCTATCCATACTGTTTTTAATTTCCTTTTTTTTTTTTTTACACATTTCTATGTGTTTCCATTTCATAGGAGCTTATTTCCTTATTGGCTCACAATAACTAAACACCAATTTGTCAAATCTTTACTGATCCCATCTTTAGCAGACACAAGGTTGGCATTAGAGATACAAAAAGGAGAAATCAATAGTATGTATCTCTGTCAGACTTATCTATCAGACAGATAAAAAGTCATTAACTTTACTAAAATATAATGGCTATAAGAAATGTACACAGGCCACTATTTCTGTATACCTAGCATCTCTGGGTTAAACTGGAATGGCTTAAAAGTATTTAACAATACATATCATAGTCAGTGGCTTGTGTTTTTATATTTTGTCAAGTATTTTTCTCCCTCACGTTATCTCTCTTTTTTTTTTTCCTAGCAAAGAAACATAGTAGACACTAATTAAACACTTTGAGTAACTGACAACCAAATCATGTCCATATGCTCTATTAAGGATAAAAAATAAAATTAATAAGATTATCTGTTTGAGAATCATTTTGTCAAATTAAAAGCATGTTGTTAAGAAAAGACTCAGGAACCATATGATCCTCTCAATTGATGCAGAAAAAGCATTTGACAAAATACAGCATCCTTTCCTGATTAAAACCCTTCAGAGTGTAGGAATAGAGGGTACATTTCTCAATCTCATAAAAGCCATCTATGAAAAGCCTACAGCAAATATCATTCTCAATGGGGAAAAGCTGGAAGCCTTTCCCTTAAGATCAGAAACACGACAAGGATGCCCAGTTTCGCCACTATCATTCAACATAGTACTAGAAGTCCTTGCAACAGCAATCAGATGACAAAAAGGGATAAAAGGTACCCAAATCGGCAGAGAAGAAGTCAAAATGTCTCTCTTTGCATATGACATGATACTCTATATGGAAAACCAAAAGGAATCCACTCCCAAACTATTAGAAGTTATAGAACAATTCAGTAAGGTGGCAGGATACAAAATCAATGCCCAGAAATCAGTTGCATTTCTATACACGAATAACGAGACTGAAGAAAGAGAAATTAGGGAATCCATCCCATTTACAATAACACCAAAAACCATGCGTTACCTTGGAATTAACTTAACCAGAGACGTAAAGGACCTATATGCTAGAAACTATAGATCACTTTTGAAAGATATTGAGGAAGACATAAAAAGATGGAAAAATATTCCATGCTCATGGATTGGAAGAATTAACATAGTTAAAATGTCCATACTACCCAGAGCAATCTACACTTTCAATGCTATCCCGATCAAAATACCGAGGACATTTTTCAAAGAACTGGAACAAATAGTCCTTAAATTTGTATGGAACCAGAAAAGGCCCCGAATCTCCAAGGAACTGTTGAAAAGGAAAAACAAAGCTGGGGGCATCACAATGCCGGATTTCGAGCTGTACTACAAAGCTGTGATCACAAAGACAGCATGGTACTGGCACAAAAACAGACACATCGACCAATGGAACAGAATAGAGAACCCAGAAATGGACCCTCGGCTCTTTGGGCAACTAATCTTTGATAAAGCAGGAAAAAACATCCGGTGGAAAAAAGACAGTCTCTTCAATAAATGGTGCTGGGAAAATTGGACAGCTACATGCAAAAGAATGAAACTTGACCACTCTCTCACACCATACACAAAAATAAACTCCAAATGGATGAAAGACCTCAATGTGAGACAGGAATCCATCAAAATTCTAGAGGAGAACATAGGCAACAACTTCTATGACATCGGCCAGAGCAACCTTTTTCACGACACATCTCCAAAGGCAAGAGAAATAAAAGATAAAATGAACTTATGGGACTTTATCAGGATAAAGAGCTTCTGCACAGCCAAGGAAACAGTCAAAAAAACTAAGAGACAGCCCACGGAATGGGAGAATATATTTGCAAAGGACACCACAGATAAAGGACTGGTATCCAAGATCTACAAAGAACTTCTCAAACTCAATACACGAGAAACAAATAAACAAATCATAAAATGGGCAGAAGATATGAACAGACACTTTTCCAATGAAGACATACAAATGGCTAACAAAAGTGATATATTTGCTCTACTACCTATTCAATCAAAAAGAGTGACTCAAGAAAGACCATTTAATATCTTAATTTTTAGAACCTTGAAATAGTCAATAAACAGTTGCATGAAAATGCACTATTTTACTTCAAGCAGACAATTTATCTCAATCTTACTCCTGGCAGCTATTTCTTTTGTACTTAGTTTTTAGCACCATATATATATATATATTTTTAAGTAAATGTTATTCACTTTAAATTCATCAAACTGAGTCTCAAGTGGTTTTGAATAAAGAGAGGTTGATCACAGGCAGGACATCTGAACAAAAACACAACCTTCCCTAAAAGCTACACTCTGCCTTTAGGCAGAGTAGAGAAAGGTTAAAAATAGCCTAAGGCTCCTCATTTAGGAATTGCAGATAAATTCAAAAATTACAGATAATTCAAGGGATCCTTTACTTCCCTGAAACTCCTGGGAGTTCTCATCTTCCCCCTTCCTACCTTCTACAGCAAATCCTTCTTGTCACCTCAAATAACCATGCTTTATCAAAATCTAGACTTCTACCTGTAACTGTAACTAAGGGAGTAAGATCCTTTATGAGGTGCTGAACAATGATTAAAGGCACTAAAGACATGATCCTTTTTCACCTCATCAATGTCAGTCCTCCCATTCTGGCCTGTTTTGGTGCTTCCCCTTTTGCCACTCTGAATTTGTCAGTGACACTGAATGGGCAATACGGAGCAAAAAGAAGTACACTTTTCAAGCCACTGCTCAATCATGTTTCTCAAGCCAGAAAACGTAGGAAGCTGAGGAGTAAGGTCGATGGGGGCCCATTTTATAAATCTAAGTGTGAGTGCAAAAGACATCATTTAATTTTAATATATTACTGTTTGGTTCAGAGCCCATGTCCACTCTGGGATATTTTAGAGTAACAGGTATTCTGACCATGGTGGAATTAACCAAAGTAATAGCTCTGATAGTTAAGGTGAAGCATACTTTTTTCCCCCTGTAGTTTATATTTTGCAACTCCTCTAAGAGTAAAGGGATACCTTACTGAAATTTAGTGGGATCCATGGGATAACTGAAATTTGAGATTCAGTACTGATAAAAGCCATGAAATGTTTCCAATCGGCACACGTGAGCAGATGTTAATCTAGAACCTTTGTTGTAAAGGCATAACATTTAATCAGCACTCTTTTATCTATTTGTTGCAGAAATTCTTTTAGTAAATTTTGGATTTCCAGTAAAGTTTGGATTTCAAATTTAGTGAGCTGTGGACCTCTGTTTTGTTTTTTTGTTTGTTTTTTGATGGTTTCTGTATGTAATTTGAGGGAATCTGCTATATCCTGCTCACATGTTTCTTCCTCCAGAGAGTCACAAATCAGTATCATAGGGTTAGGGACCCTTCCACAGCAATATTAACTTTTTTGGGTTTAAGGACCCTCAACTGAGATTGGGTTTGAATACCCTTAACTATATCATGAGACCACCATAGGTATTATTCCCTATATCCCAGACTATATGGATTTTTTTTTTTTTTTTGCAACACAGGCAAAACATTTTTAAGTTACAGTGTGTCTTCTGTTTTAGGAGTGTGCTCTTCAGCATGCTACATAGTGACTATTTCTCCACATGAACAACAACTGATGGGCCTGTACATTCCACAGTCCTTCCCTTAAGCATGCAGTATGATGGTGGCCAGTGCCAGGTTGAGACATGCAATCAATGGTGACAGTATAAAAGTCATTCCTTTGAGCTAGAGGCAGTTATGGCTTATGTTAGAATTAAGACAAACGATTCAACCTAAGTCACACGGATAGTTCCCAGACAAAACATATGAACTATAGCCATTTTAAGGAGGCTCCTAATTCCATATTACTGTCCCTAAATGCCAATTATCAGAAACTTTCAACTTAGGTCAGCTAAATCTGTAAGGGAGATGTTGGAGTGTTCAGCAAATGCAGCATAATGCAACACAGCTCAAAGCACAAACCATTTTTCAGCAGCTCAAAGTGAAAGTTTGCCAGTAGAAAACAAAACCAGTTACCAAAAAAAAGAAAAAAAAAGCATTAGAAGAAAGACACCCCCCTCAACCCCTGACCCCATAGTGATGGTCATTGTTTGGCCATCCTCCTTACAGTGTCAATTGTTTTATTCACCCCACAGAGGTGGGATGTACCCCCCACACATGTACCACCTAAACTTTGGGTTTAATCGGGTATAAGCCCGATTATGCCACATTCAATTCAAGTGTTTTTTAATTTTTTTTCTCATAGTCTTCACTACATCAAATTTATTATTCCAATGGTACTAATACAGCTGAAGTTGCTCATGGTGACACCACACAAGAGTTCCCACCTTCTAGTCTCTGTTCAAAGAAAATGTGCACCTGTTTGATCCTCTCCCCTATGAGAAAATCCATATGAACCATTTACCTAAATAAGCTTCCTGATGCCTTACATAAATAAATAAATAAACAAACAAATAAAAAGGATGCTTGAGTTTCCCTCTGAAGAAATGAGAAAGAAAAAAAAGGGTTGAGTGTCCCACCCTCTCCCCTATCCCTACCAGCCAAATAAGTACCTGCTAAGAAGGCATTTCTGTGGCTTCTGAAGTCTTGAAATCAGTATCAAAGGGAAGGACATCAAGAGTTAACGTTGTGCATTGCGATGGCACAGTTCAGGCCCCAGAAATCTGTCAGGTGGAGCACCACCTGTATGGATAGTGCTGAGGTGTCCTGAGGAGAATTTGAGGGCTCGCTGTGGTCCATCTTCAGCCAGACGCTGGTGCTACACGGAATCTCGCCCTGGGCAAGGTGGACTTCCTAGAAGCCTCCCTACAACTAGTCCAGAAAGTTGTCCAGAATTAGGATGCCTTCCTTCAAGCCTTTGAGCCCCTGACTGGGGCGGCCAGTGTCATTAAACGGGTCTCTTGACAGGATCTGCCAGTGGTCACACAGGCACGAGGGGAAGGCCTGGCCGGCCGCCTGTGTTAAACCTCAGCTCTTTTTTCAGTGAAGCTTAAGGACTCACTGACAAGCAGGTAGGCTTTCGTAACAAACATGGGGATACTGGCCACCTCGGACTCCTCGAAGATGTGGCTCCGCTTCCTGTCGAGGACACCACAGACGCCACCAACCACTCGCCCTGGGTATCACATCTCCGCAAGGCACATGGGCTCCAATTGTCTTGGCCAGACCCTCGGCACTCCACGGTAGAGGCGCGCTAGATGACGCCAGTGTGCAGCGACATACGGTGGACGGCAAAGTGCACGTAACGCACGCACGTTCTCCTAACACAGTGCCCCCTCCTTTGGCCTTCTAGATCTCAGCCACCACGCTGTCCTTGATCTTGTTGAAATACTGCACGCCTTTGGTGATACCGATGAGGATGTTGGCGCCTGTGCCGTTGGGTCGAAAACACCAGATCTTGCAAGTCTCAGCCTCGTATTTGTACTTCTCAGCTAGGTAGCTGCGCGTTGCTTGAGTTTCTGGCGGGTGGATACCTCAGCCTTGTCAGATGTTCTCCGCCTGATGGTCAAGGAGGGGCAGTGCCTTCACGTGCAGCCCCTATGCTGGTTCAGAGCCTTGGACAGTTTTGAATTTGTTTTGTTTTGTTTTGTTTTAGTGAACTTTTAGCAGGAAATCTTATCAATATAATACCACTTGAGGATAGTTATTAAAAAATAGAACTTTAATGTAAAAAAAAATGGGTATCTGTATAAAAAATAGTTCCTACCTGTTTCGCAATTTATGACATCATTTGATAATGCCAACTGTGAGAGCAGTAGTGCAATGCTACCTGAGTCATCCTCCAGATTTGGGAGCTGGGTGGCTGTACAACCTATGGATGACATTTCTCTTCTCTGGATCTTAATTTATGGATTTAGTCAATTTTGACTAAACCTCTAGACTTTACATTTTTATTTTACTCACATGTCCATAAATAATTCCTATTCACACACAATGTGTTTATAACCCTGTGCTTATAACCCTGCTATCTCACATAAAAGCTCTGTAACTTTGGGCAATTGACTTATGCTCTTAGTGTCTCAATTTCCTCGTGAAGGAAGTCAAAGTAATAATAATAATCATTCCATAATGCTGTGATGAGGATAAATGAATTATACATAAAAACTTTCACTGAGTGCCTGGTACAATGTGATTGTTTAATAAATGCTATCTATTATTATAATTGCACATAATTCTAAAATGATATATATTACATATATATAAACATATATATATGTGAGTTATACTTAGGCATACATATACATGTAATGAGAGAGAAATATATCTATACTCCTTTTTAGTTTATGTGAACATATATTTCTTTTAAAATATTTAACAACTTTGAACTTTATAAAAATCATTTTTCACAAAATCCAAATGTGTAGATATGAAGCTCAAAAAGTAGAATTTCTAGCTCTCAAGGATTCCCATAAGAGTGGAAAAAGATTCTTCTCATGACTGGAAAAATAGAAGCACTTTTAGACAAATATGTACTGGAGACTATAATCCACTTTCCTTTTCCACCATGGCACTGACAGCATTATGAACCAGAAAATTGTTTGAGCAGCCACAGATAAGGAATTACAAATCTGGAGGTTCAAGAGTTCTATAAAGCAGATGTAAGGTTAATTTGCATGGTTTAGTTCCCTCTCAGATTTTTTCAGCATATTTCAATGGCTTGAAACTCTGAAAAACTGATAGAAAATAAAAAGGTTTCTATAGGCCGACTGATTTCTTGCTGACTCAGCTGTCTGAAGGCAAAGCCAATTACTATGGCTTGCATTTTCTTGTGCAGAAACCAGAACATATTCGTAGTTAAATAGAGCCATTAAATATTTAGGGGAGGGAGAAAAGTTTTATGAATTGAGATGATAACAGCGAAAAACTATGTATGGATATTTTCCTCTTAAACAACAAGAAAACACTTTTTAAGAGTAACTTTAAAATCTCAAGCATGAAATATGATTTGATTTAATATCAATTCAATGATCTTTTTAAATGTTGATTTTTTGGTTGGCATGTAAGAAAAAAAAATCCTCTGATATAAAGCTAAATTTTATCCTTGGAGTAATAAAAGAACCAATATGGTCTTCTGAACAAAGAACTAGCTGAAGAATTGGGATTCTATTTTTGGCCTCACCAGTGACTTGCTCAGTGACCTTGGACATATCACTTAAATGGCTTTGTGCCTCAAGGTTCCCAGCTGTAATATAGAGATTATAATGCCTGCCCCTACTTCATGGGACTGTAGAACTATTTCAGTTGAGTTTGTTTAAAACCCCAAAGGCTTTTGAAACTATCAGAAATAACGGTTAAATTCAAACAAGGTTGTATTTTATTAATTTCTTTTTACTGTTTGATTTGGTTTTCTTGTAGTCTTATATAATCCTTTTCCTACTAAAATAAATCACTGGGATAAAATTAAGAGGTGGAGATTTTCATTGGATATTAAGGAACAATTTTAACAGTGAAGAGAAATTAAGAATACACTTCTGAGATCAACTGATAGAATTTCTACTCCTTGGCATATTTAACTCATGATTCAAAAGAGAATTGTATTATGATCATGTTACTTAGAACTTCTCACTAAATCTATAATTGGCAATTTTCTTCTTATTTCAAGCCTCCTCGCAATTTCTCCCCAGGATTTCTTTCAATCAAGATTTCCTCATAATGTCCCTATAAATGCACTGATAATCCATCTTCATTTCTCCAAATCCAGATGACCTATTAAAGCCCTGCTCAAATGCCATGTCCTTCTAGCTTCCTTCCCTCTGCATAACACTATTTGTCATCTAATGAGGAGTTCTGAATAGTAGGAGGACTTTAGTAAAAGAGACAGCTCGTTTTTGATGTTCCTGCTGCTTTGTAATCTTTTACAATTATAAATACATATTTATACAAGTATATATGTATACATTTATTATTTATTCAAAATTATTTTTTAAAATAACTTTGAAAAGTTCTTCTTGAGCTCCAAACTAGAACTCCCTACTCCAACCACAGACATATCTTATTTGCTCAGCTCTCACAACACTTCTTAGGGTCTTGGACTTTTGCACTATGTTACAAAACCTTAGAATCAAAGTACACTCAACATTTCTCACCTACAAGTAGAATAGTCTCAAACTCATCATCCTTCCTCCTGTCATATCCCTCATTATTTGGTGCCATACTTCATTTTTTTATTCTTTTGTTTTGTTTTTATGTATTTATGCTTTTTGCTGTTGATTTAGCTTCTTAAAATGGTCTCCAATGTAATGCGGAAATGCTATCTAGTGTTCCTAAGTGCAAAAGCCTACAATGTGTCTTACAAAGAAAATACATGTCTTATATAAGCTGCAAGAGTTATACTGCTATTTGCCATTAGTTCAAAGCTAATTAATCAACAGTATATATTAAAGAAGGTGTCTTTAAACAGAAACACATAAAACAAGGTTATATATTGATCAGTTAATAAAGATGTTGTGATCAGTTCTCAGAAATATTACCCTGCGTTTTCCCTAGAAGCAGTGGTTCTGTATTTGCTATTTCAGCATGTGTGGTGACTTCCTAGAGCATAACTATCCACCAATAATAAGAAATGAGTATACCTATTTTATTTGTATACAAACACTGCCTTCAGCCATGTTTTAAAATCTCCCTTTCAATTCCACAGTAGTACCTGTCTTGTGAACATTTCCAGCTTTCTGGTCATTTCAATTATAGACAAAAATTTGGCCACCTTAAAACTTCAGTTTCATGTTCATTTTAATGCTCACCTCCTTCTTTCCCAAAAACTAGCCAGATAGCTGTCCCAGGAATGAAACTGAGGCACACCTCTTTTACTTTTCCTCTTCTTGCCCCATGTGGTTACTCATATGGGTGTTGCTATAGTTTCTCTTCTCTATCCCTGCTGCTCTTGTTAAGACTAACTGGTCATTGATACTATCTCTATGGCAGACATCCAAATGCTGGCTCTCTTTTCATACTAAGTCTTGCACTCTGCACTCTGCATATGATTATATAAACGTACTCCAAAATAAGCAATAGCCACTATGTCTTTCTTTCTTTAATCATGCCATTCTTTATATCTGGTTTATGTGATATTCTATTATTTCTTCTTTTAATAGCTACAGTGGTAATCATTAATGTTATTGTCAGATTTTTGCTTTTCCTCTTTCTGGGGAAATGATAGTATTATTCTTTGCCACACCAGGTATTATATGAAGTCATGTTTTTTTTTTTGTTTGTTTGTTTTGTTTTGTTTTGTTTTAGAGTAGAAACCTCTAAGAAGCGGGCATGATTTGCTATGTCCCCTTTCACTGCCACAGCAACCTAGGTCTCTGCAGACAGTAGAGGCCCCACCAAATTACATTCTTGAGAGAACATAACGTGGAGACAAACCCCCAGTACATGGTATCAAAAGTAGAGTGCTTCCTTAAAAAATAAAGTAGGTGGCATTGGCTTGTAAATTCAGCAGATTGTAAAAGACAACTTTTATCAGAAATTGAAGATTGCATTAGTGAAATATTTGATAAAATTGTTGCTTGGAATAATTTACAAGGAAGATTGGATAACTAAGAAATGTTTAGATCTAAAGATTGGAATTGGTAATGTGTTTCAGTTTGGGGTGATTTCTTTAAGAAATATATATTTTTTTAAAAAGGCAAGCTCAGAAAAGAAGTAGCCAGTTTGCAAGTAGGAATAAAAGTTAAAAAAGAGATTTCAGAAACTCAGGGACTTCAAATGCTGAAAAATTTACTGAATTAAGACCCCGGTATGAAGAGATAAAATTGAGAAAACAATTTGATTCACAAAGGCAGATCAATGCTCAGCCTTGATAATTTCAGTCTACCAATGTGATGATGTGATGTAACTGAATGTGAAATTGGTAAAAGATGTGCACAATTGACTCCTCCAAGTCAATAAGAACTGGCTCTAGCATCCCCCTGTCTCTCATCTTCCAGTAAGCTATCTTTGGCTTGCTCTCACAGTGATAGGATGAATCCCAGAAAATAGACAGAAGTATTCAATACCACTTGAGGCCTAAATGCAGTACTGATACACTGTCATTTCCCTTGTATTATATTGCCCGAAGCACATTACAAGGATAGCCCAATACATGAATGTGGAAAGAGACTCCAAATCATGATACAAGTTTCCACAAAGTCCCAACAATGGACACACATTTACTGAACTTCTGATAAATGTTACTTAAGGCTACAAATAAGAAAGAGGGTTAAGAAAAAAATATTAAATGGTAGTAGTCATATTTTTTATTTTTATTGTAATGTTTCAATTACAACAATATGTATTCACATATTCCATTTTTAACATAATATTTCAATTACAACAATATATATTCCATTTAAGCTGTGAGAGATGAAGAAATTTACAAAATTTCATTTCACCCCTTAATCATCTGCCAGCCATTAAAATTAGTTTTGTAATTGTTATATTTTTAGTTTTAAAGACTGTCTTTAGACAGATTTGCTTTGGTGACAAACAGCCCCCAAACTTCAGTGCCATAGAACATTACTTTTAGTAATTTAAGTACATTTACTTTTAGTCAGCAGCTATATATATGCTCCATGTGTCTTTTCATTTTGGACTGTGATTAAAGGAACAATCTCTGCTTGGGACATCTCTGCTATGGCAAAAGAAAAAAACAAAATTGCTAATAGAAACTTTAAGTTATCTTTTCTATTCAAGTGTGTTATAAGTTATATCTGCTCACATTCAAATTGCCAACCTATCATCTAAAATAATGACAATAACAACAATAATACAGTAAAGAAGTGAAGTTACTTCCTTACCATATACCAAAATATTATGGTGAATATATATATGATATCCACAATAAGTAATTATTTCGGGGAAGGGTAAGAGTGAGAAGCTTATAGCAGACAATGGCTCTTAGAAATCCTGAAATACTTCTGGAAAACATAAGGGGGAGACTCAATATTGGGGTAGGAAGTCTTGATTAGGCCATTTTTCTCCTCGTTAGAAATAGCTCTCCGATCTTTTCTTTTTTATCCTTGGCCCCACTCTCTGGAAAATCCTTCTTTTTGCACAATAACCCTAGACCCATCTTAAAAGGGCAACAAAAAGGGACCCCAAGTTTATTACATCCACATAAACCTTCATTATCACTAGGAAATAAGGATTCCATTATTTACTATTCTAATTTGTGAAATAAACATATTCCAATAGATCTACAACTGAAGCTCCAGCTTCAGCTGCAACCTTATGTACATAAAGACTAAGGGAGTTTTATTAGTTTCCTAGGGCCACTGTAACAAACTACTACAAATTGGGTGGCTTAAAACAACAGAAATTTATTTTCTCATAATTCAGATTAGAAGTTCAAGTTAAAGTACTGACAAAATTGGTTTCTACTGGAGGTTCTGAGAGAGAATCCATTCTATGCTTCCCTTCTAGTTTCTGGTGGTTGCTGGCCATTCTTGAAATCTCTTGACTTGTAGATATATCACCCAGTTCTCTGCCTTTGTCCTTTACATGGTGCTCTCCTTGTGGGTCTGTGGCCAAATAATCTTCTTCTTATAAAGACATCAGTCATATTGGATTTAAGGCCCACCTTAATCCACTATGTTCTCATCTTAACTTGATTATATCTACAAAGACACTATTTTCAGATAAGGTCACCTGCATGGGTTCTGAATGGATATGTATTTATACATATCAATGTAATATCAAAGTCAAAGTAATAACAAGGTGGTGTGAAGTTATAACATATGAGGAAATAAATGTATGACAGCAATAACAGAATGGCCAGGAGGGGAGAAATGGAAGTATATTATTATAAGGTTCTCACATTTTACATGAAGTGGTTTAATATCACTTGAAGTGTTGAAAAGTTAAAGGTATTACTATAAACCTGCAATCACCAAAATAACCAAATAAATATTTATAATTAATTGGTGAAAAAAAGTGATTTATGAATTCATAAAAATATTCAATTAATATTAATTAAAGCAGAGGGAAGAAGAGGGCAACAAGAACACATGGAAAAATAGAAACAAATGGTAAGATAATAGACCTAAGCCTTGAATGGTTAAACATATACTACTGTATGATCCAACTAAAATATTTGCCTCAGAGGAAAAAAAAACAAATATCCATACACAGATTTATACACAAATTTTTGTAGCGGTTTTATTCATAATATCCTAAAACAGAACAATCAAAATATGAATGAACAGATGAATGGGTGAACAAATAATGCTGTATCTCTACATTGAAGTACTACTCAGCTAAAGAAGGAAGAGGGGAAGGAAGGAAAAATGGGAGGAGAAGAGAACTATTGATACGTGCAACAACATGGGTATACCTCAAAATAATTATGCTATATGAAATAAGACACACAAAAAGAGTATATGCTATATGACCTAACTTAAAGAAAATTAAAGAAAATTCAAACTAACTGAAGATGACAGAAATAAGATCAGTTATTCCCTGAGAAATGTTAGGTGTGGATTGGTTGGAGAGTGTGATTACAAAGGGAAGACACAGAATTTTTGTATGTTATGGAGATGAGCTCAATATCCTGATTGTATTCATTGCCTCACAGGTGTAAAAATTGTCACAACTTATCAAATCCTACACTATAAATACTAAGACTTTATTGTATTTAATTACATCTCAAAAAATAAAACTAACATAAAAACTAATACAAATAGAGACATTAGCAATCCCATTTTAAACAATAAATATAAATAATAAAGAATTGCCTTTTAATATAAGACATAGTTTAGCTATGCTTTCTCTAATTAGAATTCCTATATGAAACATCCAGAGAAGCGGAGTGTTAAAAGACACTGTGTTAAGAAGTGTGTAGACAGCTTTCTGTTAGATAATTTGAAGAGTTATAGAAGCAACAAATACAGTGCATGTTCACCGAAAGTACATCACATATTATAGGAAAAGACACATGCCATTATACATCTACTAACTGGTCATGGAGGAGCTATAAGAAATTTCAACATATTAAGTCAATCATACCTTTGGAACAAAACACATTATTTGTTTCATTTTAAAATTTAATAACAGTTTCATGGATATAAAATCCGTAGAGTAATGTTTCTTGCTTGTGATCCCTTTTAAAA
>NC_048218.1:35457140-35482890 GCF_002007445.2 Ailuropoda melanoleuca
CACTCCACCTGCCTGTGTTCCCTCTCTCGCTGGCTGTCTCTCTCTCTGTCAAATAAATAAATAAAATCTTTTAAAAAGTTAAAAAAAAAAGGAGGGCATGTGATATGATGAGCAGTGGGTGATTAATGAATTAATGAATCACTGAACATTATATCAAAAACTAATGATGTACTATACCTCGTATAATTTAAATGAAAAAAAAAAAAACTACCTCAGAATGTATAGGTTGGAAAGATAATGAAAGTGTTTCCCAGTTTAGGAATTACCTCCTTGTTGTATGTCCAAAAGTTATCAGAATTAATAAATATATTTACTTCCATCATTCTTTGTTCACACCTGCGTAAATCCCTATATTGCAATTACCTTATCCAGTCTTAATCTATATCTATACCTGCATATAACCAAGTATACTGAAAATCTGAGACAAAAGAATAGCTTAAAATGGATGAGCATATTTTAGTCTATATGAAATTTACTATTAATTGAGACACTAGGTCTTATTTGATTTTAGTTATGTGTGTATGGGGGAGAGTGCAGGTAAAGGAAACATGAATTGTATCCTTGCCTCAAACTTTGATTCTATATAGACTTGTTTTTTTCATTTTAAATGTTAATTGTTTAAACATGTAAAGGTAAAATTAAAAATTTTACCTGAGATATTGAGCAATCACAGAGGCACCAAGATGGTAGTGATCACATTCTAAATAGAATATGGATATAAAATCTTTTCCTTATGCTGCCAGTTTGTACAGCTCATTTCCATGCCCTGTTACTCACTAATGCTATTATAGTTAAATTGGAATCTTGCTAGTGACAATTGCACTACATGAAATGTTTCTTTCTAATTATGATATTAGAAGAAGATATGTTGTGAAAACTGTTAGCTTGATTAATTAAAACTTGTAAAATGTGGGTTCTTGTTGCATTTAACTAATATTTTTGAAAAATTTATATATAGTGTTCTTTGACATTGGATAAAAATTTAGATTTTATTTTCTAATCAAAATAGGTTAAGTCATACCTGAAATATATAAATTATCTTTCTGAATATTCCACCCCTGGCATCTTATTCTTTTTTCTTCCCCCTCAGACAGGGAAATACCTTCTTTATAAATATGAAGGTAGTTTTAAAATGGTCCCTCCTTTCATCTGATTGAAAGCAAACTTTTTTTGACTTCCAACTTGCATTTTGACCTTGTATGGGAGAAACATCATTCAGGATTTCAGGAGAGCACTGACTACTAGTGGACTTAGAAAATATCTTGCCAAGTGGGCAAAACAATACTAGCTCTTTATTCTTCTAGAATGATTTTCAAACGTTAGTGGTCAAGCAACAAATTGCAATGCAGTGTGGTCTTTTAGTCATCATTAATTTTCTGGTATTTCTAGAGAATTTCTCCCTCTCGTTTACTTCATTTAGCGATCCTCCATGGATTTTGTCTTATTAATATTACTATATTTTCCCATCTATATATAGTACCATGACAATAAGTAAACAAACAGATAAACTGGAGAAAAGTGGGTAAAACATAGGTATTTGGGGGGCGCCTGGGTGGCACAGCGGTTAAGCGTCTGCCTTCCGCTCAGGGCGTGATCCCGGCATTATGGGATCAAGCCCCACATCAGGCTCCTCTGCTACGAGCCTGCTTCTTCCTCTCCCACTCTCCCTGCTTGTGTTCCCTCTCTCGCTGGCTGTCTAATCTCTGTCGAATAAATAAATAAATAAATTTTTAAAAAATAGGTATTTGGGGAAGAAAAGCACATATTTTTCAATCTACTAAAAACCTGATATTACATGAGAAATCAAGTTTATAGTTGGTATATATTTGACAAAGAGAACTAACTTTTGAAAATATTGTTACCGTTTCTGGTCAAAACATGTTCTAGTTGTATTATCCCCACAGTGCTCCTGAAGGAAGGATTTAAGTGCAAGTAGTTTATTTGGGAAGTTATTTCAGGAAGCATTAGTTGAGGGGAGAAAAAATGAGATAGGTAAGGGAAGGAAGTAAATAGAGCATACAGATATAAGCAGGTCATTGCTATAGGCAACTGGAGCTCAATTCCAATGGTAACTTCTGGAATATGGTATACAATAGAAAGTAGGAAATTACAGCCCTCAGGTCAAATCTGTCGCATGGCCTGTTTTTGTACCCCCTGCAGTTAAGCGCACCACTCCAGAAGTCTAGCACTGTGAGCCACAGAGACCAAGTCTAGATCCCCTCCCTATGCTTCCAGCAGCTGTCACCCCAGCCAATGGCTGCAATAGTCCTGCACAGAGCCTATGCCAGTCGCCACCTTCACTTTGGGCACTTCCCCTGTTGGCACCTTCTAGGCACCTAGCCTTGGAATCTCAGCCTTGGTATCAAGAACTCAGAATGTCACCTCATCTCTGTCCAGATGCCCAAATTGAGTTTGCAAAATTCTTTAGGAGGAGAGAAGGGAATGCAGGGATTCCTTAGGTGGAGAATGAAACTGATGAAGAGATATCCAACATTTCTCACTACCAGATACCCCTCTGAGCCAATTCTTCTGGAGGATTTTTCCATTTGAGCCAAAACAGGCCCACCACCTGGGATGGGCCATTCCAGGAAAATGAGACAAGGCAGGAGTTTCTCTCTTGTTATGTAAGTATCTATATAATATCCTCAATTTCGCCTCTTGGCAGAAAATACTTAAAATATTTATTGTCTGGCCTGTGATGGGCTGAATGATACCGTCTCTAAAGATGCCTATGTCCTAATCCCCAGAAATTGTGAATATGTTACCTTACCTGGCAAAAGGGACCTTATGGATGCGATTAATTTAAGGATCTTGAGATTATCCTGATTATCCTGTGTACCCAGGGGTCCTTATAAGAAGGAGGAAGGAAAGTTAAATAGAGGAAGGCGATGTAACAAAAATCGTCAGTGAAGGAGATGTAAAGTCATTGCATGTTTTTAAAATTTAAATTCTATTTTGTTAATTATTATAGTATATTATTAGTATATTATTATAGTATATTATTAGTATATTATTAGTTTCAGGGGTAGAATTTTGTGATTCATCATTTACATATAACACCCAGTGCTCATTACATCAAGTGCCCTCCTTAATGCCCATCACCCAATTACCCCATTCCCCATCCACCTCTCCTCCAGCAACCCTCAGTTTGTTCTCTACAGTTAACCGCCCCATGAGTTGCCTCCCTCTCTGCTTTTATCTTATTTTATTTTTCCTTCCCTTCCCTTATGGTTTGTTTCCTAAATTCCACATCTAAGTGAAATCATATGGTTTTGAAGATAGAGAAAGGGACCACACTTCAAGGCTGGCAAAGAAAAGGAAACATTCTCTTGTTGAGCCTCCAAAAGGAACTAGTCCTACTAATGCCTTGACATTAGCCCAGTGAGGCCAATGTTGGGCTTCTGACCTCCAGAACTGTAAGATAATAAAATTGTGGTGTTTTAAGCCACTTTAATTTGTGATAATTTGCTGAGGCAGCATAAGAAAGTAATATATGACCCCTTACAGAAAAAATGTTTCCTGATTCCCGGTGTAAAATAATGCTTCTCACATTTTAGCAGGTATAAGTACTACTTAAAGATCTAGTTAAACCAGGAATGTCTTGGGGGGCACCTGGGCGGCTCCGTCGTTAAGCATCTGCCTTCGGCTCAGGCGTGATCCTGGGCGTTCTGGGATCAAGCCCCATATCAGGCTCCTCCGCTGGGAGACTGCTTCTTCCTCTCCCAGTCCCCCTGCTTGTGTTCCCTCTCTTGCTGGCTGTCTCTCTCTCTGTCAAATGAATAAATATAATCTTTAAAAAAAAAAAAAGCGGGAATGCCTGGGTGGCTCAGTAGGTTAAGCATCTGCCTTCAGATCAGGTCATGATCCCGGGGTCCTGGAATCAAGTCCCACATTGGGCTCCTTGCTCAACGGGGAACCTCTTCGCCTTCTGCCTGCCACTCCTCTTGCTTGTACTCTCTCTCTCTGACTCTTAAAAAAAAATCTAGTTAAAGCAGATTCTGAGGCTTGTCCCCAGAGATTCTGACATAGTAGGTCGTGGTTGGTCCCCTAGAATTTCTCAATAGCCCCCTAGCTGCTGCTGCTGCTGATATGCAGACCTGGGGTAACTCAGAGTAGACATATGTGTTTTCCCACCCATGGGATAAAGAAGATACCATAATTATTTGCTTATATTGTCTGTCAGTGGATGATGGCTGCTCCCTGGGAATCTTGCCTAGCTTTTTTAGCTTGCTTTTGAGCTAAATTCTTGTGGGAAAGTCATCAGGTGAAGAGTTGCAGGAGCTTGTACTAGCAAGACTTCTGAATGCCTGGAATGGCGAGTGCCAAGGTGATATGGAACAGGACACCTAGAACATCTGTCACACACCTTACAGCTGTCTTTTATCACTTGTTGTATTATATGCAAGTGGTATAGAATAGAAGATTTTTCTCTATCTGAAGTATGTCGTTTTACCAAATAATTTTTGTTAATCCATATTTTGGGATGACAAAGTCTACCATTCTATTTCATAACTTCATTAACTGGTCTTCATACCACCAATGTAGTTTTTCTGAGACAGTTCTGTTGTTTAATAGTTCTTCTCCCAGGCAATTTGAAAGACCAATGTTTTGGGGGTTTTTTGATGGTTGTTTTTGAAAAATATCTTTTATGTGTTGGGGGCCTGATACTATAACTCTATACTGACTGAATTTGTTTTCCAATAGCTTTCTGTAATTAATTTCCTATTTTAAACATTATTATTGAAAAACACCATTATTTTCTCTCTCCCTTTCTCTTTCTCTATGTAAAGGCTGAACTATATTTTGAAAATGAGAATATCTTTAAATGATTCTTACCATTAGACCAGCTGTGATGTTCCCAAAGGGGGAAAAGAGCTTATGCCAATAAACAAAAACAAAAAGGAAGTTACAGACATTGAGCACTAGAGAAGATGGACAGGGATTGAACCTTGCAGCTGGATGAGCAGGATAAACAATAACAAGCTTTAGTGATAGCAGGACTAAACAACAGGATCCACTAAGGAAAAATAAAATCTGAACATTGTATGTCAGCAATACACAAAACCTCAGGACAGATTATCCAAGATGTAACAAAGATGAAATTAGCATTAATATCTCCAGAGTTTACAAACAACATCATAAAACCAAGATAAGGCATTTTGGTATGCATATAAACAAGCAGTGCTAAAACACTCCTTTCTTAATTTGGAAATTGAGATTTAGTTTAAAAACTATATGGATTAAATAAAAACAGAATTCTTTATTCTAATATGCCACATAGAAAATCATGATGAACATATTGCATGCAAAATGAGAAAGGAATTGGTTTGTGAAAAGGAACTAAATCTAAAACTGTCTTTAAAATTAAAAAAAAACAGGTTTTATCAGTAAGATAGCTATAATTATATATTTATGTGATAAATGTCTTTAATCTGATGTGTGTTTCGGATAGTTTTTTATTTATTTTTTTTTATTTTTTTTTTAAAGATTTTATTTATTTATTCAACAGAGATAGAAACAGCCAGGGAGAGAGGGAACACAAGCAGGGGGAGTGGGAGAGGAAGAAGCAGGCTCATACTGGAGGAGCCTGATGTGGGGCTCGATCCCATAACGCCGAGATCACGCCCTGAGCCGAAGGCAGACGCTTAACCGCTGTGCCACCCAGGCGCCCCTCGGATAGTTTTTTAAATTGTATTCCAATATAAGAAATAAAGCCTTTTGGTTTACAAATTTCAACTTCAAAGATCACATTTGGTTTTGTAGGATACTAAGGTATAGCATTATTAACAGTATAATATCAGTACATTCATTCTATGATCAATGATTTTAAGCTTATAAATGTAGTTACTAAAAATTAATCAATATTCATAAAATCAGTTTTGTTTTGCTTTCCCATATTTTCAAATTTCAAATTATAAATCTATTGTATCAAAGACAAGAGAAAAGAAGCAACATCTACCATAGATGATGGAGAATACTCATGTTTTCCAAATATGGTAGAAACATTTTTTGTTAGAAAAAAATATATATGTGCTTATTTATGTGATTCTTATGGATGATAAAAAAGGATTCAAAATACAATTCTGTTGTCCCATAAAATAGATTTAGCTTAAGACTAACGCACCCCCATGAGTTTTAAACACTTGATTAACCTAAATATTATTTTCACAGTATATTCTTAAAAAGTAATTTATTGAAGCATAACTGTAACAGGTTGAATACTGGCTCCCCCAAATTTATATTGACCCAGAACATCAGAATGTGACCTTATTTGGAAATAGGGTCTTTGCTAATGTACTTAAGGTAAGGATCAAGATGAGTTTGTACTGAAATTAAGGTGGGCTCTAAGTCCAATGACTTTATTTATAAGAGACAGAAAAGGACACATAGAAACATAGAGAAGAAGGCCATGTGAAAATAGAGCCAAAGATTGCAGTAATGGGTCTACAAACAGAAATGCCAAATATTGCTTACAGTTGCCTAAAACCAGGAGAGAGACATGGAATAGATTCTCCTATAGAACCTCCAAAGCAAACTAACCCTGCCAACACCATGATATTGCAACTGTAGCTTTCTGAACTGTGAATGAATAAATTTCTGTTGTTTCAAGCTTCCCAATTTCTGGTTGTTATAGCAGACCTAGGAAACTGATACATAACTAATAAAGAAGAGTGCAGAGGCCCAACTTTTGCAATTTGATGAATTTTTAAATAACCAGCACGAGAATCAAGAATTAGAATGTTATCAGAACTTCCAGTGGTACTACCTTGTAATGTTAACTACTGCTATCTTGATTCCTGTTAGTTTTGTCAAATAAATTAGTATTGTCTTATTTGAAATCCAACATTATGTGTGTGGGATTGATTGGTTGGTTGATTGATTGATTTTGCATGTCTGGCTTCTTTTATTCAGCATTATGTTTGTAAGATTTATCCATGTTGTATGTAGAAACACTTTGTACTTTCTTACTGGGTTTAGTATTTTGTCATATGATAATATCAGTATTTACTTATCATTCTATAGTTGGTGAGTATTTGGATTATTTCCAATTTTTTGGAAGTATACTGCTGCCACATATGCCCTTTATTGGCACACCTATGTACACATTTATGTTTGGTGTACTTATGTACATATATGTATAAAATCTTCATAGGATAATGTATATTCACCTCTGTAAACTGAATTTCCCAAAGTGATTGAAGTAAATTATGCTTTCGTTGACACACAACAGTAGTAATATACAAGTTTCAGTTGTTTATGTCTTCACCAATACTTGATATTGTTTGCATTTTTTGTAATTAGGCATTCTAGAGGAACAGTGACATCTAATTGTGATTTTCATTTTTATTTACATTACTAATGAGGTTGAGCACTTTAAGTTTATTGATAATAAGGATTACTGCTTTTATGAAGTGCCTCTAAAGGAATTTGCTTTTTTTTTTCTTTTGGCCTGTCGTCTATCTTACTGAATTTAAAAAATTCTTCATATGTTCTATATGGGAATACTTTGTCAGATAAATATATTGCAAAAATTTTTTCCCACTCTGACTCAAATTTCACTCTCACTTCGGTGCCTTTTAATGAACAGATATTCTAATTTTAATGAAGTCAAATTATCAGTATTTTCCTTATGTTTATTTCCTGATATGTCCTTGATCAAAAGAATCTTTGCCTACTCTTATGTCATGTATATTCTCACATTTACATCTAGAGTTGTACTGTTTACCTTTAACATGTAGGTGTACAATCCATCAGGAATTAATTTTTGTGTGTAATGGCAGATAAAAATTCATTTAAAAAATAGAGTTATTTAGTTGATCCAACACCATTTTGAAAAATTCCTCACTTCTTTTTTGCACTAAAAGGTAATCATTGTCATAAATCAAATGACTATGTAAGTGTGTTTCTAAAATTGCCCTCTCCATGTACCAATATCACATGGTCTTAAATACTGTCACTTCCATTTATTTAGATCTTCTTTAATCTTTCATAGTAATATTGTATATATTTTCTGATATATAGAATTCTTGTGTGTTCATTAGATTATGTCATAAGTGATAATTTTGCTGCTGTTGAGAATTGTATCTTTTCACTTTTTAAAAAAATTTCTTTGTGTTCTCCAGTATATACAGATCTGATTAAATATTTATATAGACTTTGTATCTATCAATTTTTAAAAATTTGCTTTTAAAATCTGATAATTAGTCTGTAGATTAAATTGGATTTCCTGGGATTTTCTTATGTCATCTGAAAATGGAGGCAATTATATTTTATTTTCATTCTTGCTTTTTTTGCTGTTTTGCCCAAAATATAGTAGAAATAGAAGCAGTAATTGAAAGCACCCTAGTCTCATTGCCAGTTTCAGAGGAAAATTAGCAATATTTCATCACAAAATATCACATTTGCTATATAATTACTTAGAATACTCTTTATCAGAAGTTTCTATATATTACTTATTGGATAAGTATTTCTATTATAAAATTGTTTTGCATTTTATGGAATGCATTCTGCATTTGTGAGATGATTTATGATTTTTCTATTTATTCTATTAATGTGGTGACTTACGTTTCAAATATTTTCAAATATTATACCACTCTTGCATTATTAGAATAAAGGCAGTTCAGGAATTATATATTGTTCTCTTTAAATATCTCTGGATTCCACTTGTTAGTTTCCTGTTTGGGTTTTTGTTTCATTTATGATTATGATAGAAGTTTTTACATAATTTTCTTCTAATCTTAGTAGGGTTCTAGTGGCAAAATTATGCTGGTTTTATAGAATAACTTTGGAAGAAAACATTTTTGAATAATAGCTATTATTCTTTCAAATATTACAGTAATGGAAACAGAAAGAAATCATTTAGTCTTATACCATGACTATTTAATCATTCCATTTTTATTTTACTCATGTCATTCTGGAAAGTGAAGGACCAAATAAAAACAACATCTTATTGTTGCATAAAGGAAAGGTTGGATTACTCATTTTTTTCAGTCTAATATTCATTTAAATTAAGGCTCATTAAGACCACTATAACAAATGACGAATTTATAATTTTATATATATTTTTATAATATATTTATCTCATTTGAAGGTAAGAAAAATTATTAGCAACAAACTACAGTTCCTTACCTTCCATTAGATTATTTATCTCATAAAAATTTATGATTTACAATTATTTACCTATTCACTGATCTATTTACTTTTTTCATCCATCCAGTCATTCATTCATATTTGTGGTGCCAGGATATATTGAAAATTTGAGATTTTCAATAGACTTCATGTTGACTTATCAACTACATAAAGTAGGTAAATATATAATCTGATATATTTGAGGTAACAACAAAATAAATTGTAATCTATTTTAAAATCCAACCATACCTGAAAGGGATAATTCAAAATTAGTAAAGGATTTCAGAGAAATATGTCATATCTAAGCCATCAGAACAGTATCAAGTGGTACAAAATAACTACTGCTATAATAAAATTCAAAATAAATAAAGGTAAATTTTAAAAGAGCTATCTGTTGCCTTAAAAAGCGCTATCTGTTGCCTTAAAAAGCACTGTTTTCTTATGAATATTATTTATTGCTGATTTTGCTATTATCCAGTTTACTTCTTTTTCATTTCATTTATTTTTAAATATTTTATTTATTTACTTGACAGAGAGGGAGAGAGAGAGAGCACAAGCACAAGCAGGGGCAGTGGCAGGCAGAGGGGGAGGGAGAAGCAAGCTCCCCATGGAGCAGGGAGCCTGATGTGGGGCTCAATCCCAGGATCGTGACCTAAGCGGAAGAAGGCAGATGCTTAACTGAATGAACCACCTAGGCGTCCCCTTCTTTTTCATTTTAACTCATTAGAGAAATTAAATATGCAACCAGATATTAGAAGATAGTATTTGGTAAAATAAATGATGGTCCATATGAGACTAACTACAAAAATCTAGAGAAAACTCAGAATGGAAAATAGGTTCTCTGAGTTTTATGCTCCACCCTCTCATGTTTCATATTTAAAGATATTTTCCATTTGTACAAGTGTGGCTCTGAAAAACAAAATTGTGGCTTATGTTTCTTTCCACCCATTCTTTTCAAAACCTGTCACCATCCTGGGCTCTGCTTTTCAACTTAATGGGTAGCTTGATGCCTATTTTTGAAAAGATCCACCCCATCTCTGGTTTCTGCAGTCCCATCTGGTCGGTCTGCTGCTCCTAACTTTACAGTCAAAATAATCTGCTACAGTTCCTCAGGTTCTTATTTGCTGAGATTTTGGTGCAATTGCTTTTGATTATGGTCTGATACCTTCAGCTACTTGCAGAAGCATTTACATCCTTCAAGACCCTTGCCCTTTATCACCCTCAAGCCTTGTCTCCAGGTATGAGGCTATTTTGATTTCACTCACCTTCCTCCTTTTCATCTAAATCTAATTTGAGTCCCATGACTTAGATTAGGTCCAATCTACCTAATTGTAACTTTCGTTTGATTGCTTTTGCTGACCCTAACCTCTCCTTTCTTTTTCTTCTATTTTATGAGAAATTCAATTTCACAGTTTATCTCACAAATATTCTATAATTATTTCATATGTTTTCTTCTATCATTATAGATACAATATTGGCCTCTTGAAGGCAAGGATCATGCTCTATATTATTATTATTTATTATTATTATTAATGTATTCACAACAATAACTTCTGAGCTGAGAACATATAATGTGTGTAGAAATGAAAAAGAAGAAACGAAATGAAGAAATGAAAAAAATGAAAAAAAGTTGATTTATTGTTTGCTTATATATCAACCACTAAAACACTTTGAACACAGTTTTGTAGCAATTTTTAACACAAAGTGCTGTGTAAATGTCATTATACTAAGGTTTTAATATGCTAGACCATGCTAGAATCATCCTCTTTTCTTTTTTCTCTTTTTGTTTTTGTAAACCCCACAGGCTAGGGGTGATAACATCACATTTTAGACCAAAGTCTCAAATAATTCTAGTATCTTAATACTTATCATTCTCAATGTGCTATGTGCATGTGATGTCTAAATAATACCTATGGACAGCTCATAAAATCAACTAATAACTCTTCTAAAGGTACTTTTGCTTCCCTAGGTGCAATTTTGTTGGTTAGAATGAGCTCTACTTCAAATGCTATGAAATTTGAGAGATAGTCCACCAGCTACTCTCACACTTCACTCACAATGCCTTATATTTGACCAACAATTTAGTGATGACCAGTTTTTTTTTTCGTTCGTGATCTCCTTATCTATCATATGGCCTTTTCTCCTACATGCTCACCCCCCCCAAAAAAACACCCTGAAATCTTTATGTGTAAAGTCTTTTAACTTTGTGCCCCTTCCCAACAACAAATTTATTATGTCCACCCTCAGTATTTTGCTTTTTTCTTTTAGTCTAAGACTATTTTAGTGCCCATCTTTACTTCTTACTTGGCCAACTAAACCCTCCAAGATTTTATATCATCAATTGATATTTCTCCTTTCAAAATCTGACAGGAACTGAAGTGCCTCTTAGTTTTAGCATATATATATAAATATGTTCATGTTCTATTATGAAGTCTCTCCAAATATCTTCAATATAATATTCTTTCATTCTATTCTTAAAACTCTCAAAAGCAGAGTATATTCTCATTCCCCACACTATTTCCCATTGACTCGCCAACCCACTAAAATCAGGGATTGTTAAAGGCATGTTATTTATATGGATGACATGGAGTTGAATCCTAGTGTCAACACTCTTCACTAAGAAAACTTAAACTTACCTGCCCTCCATTGTCTAATGTTTAGAATTGAGATGGAAATAATTACAACTCCATAGTGTCATCTTGAGGATTAAATGAGAGAATGCATGAGAAGCAGTTAGTACAGTATTCAAACACAGTAAACACTTAATTTCTTATTGTTAATCCATCTGCAATTCTCATGATAAACAATCCAATAATCTCCTTTTTTTTCAAATCCAGTGGAAAATTTTGTTTTCCTATTTTCCTGTCTACTGTAATATCATTCATTCATTCAAGAAATATTTATTGAGCAACTAGTATCGGTCAGGAACAGAGCTGAATTCATGATATATATTGATTAATAAAATAAAGAACCCTCCTTCCTCCATGGCTCTTCAATCTAGAGGGAAAAAAATGAGCAAATAAACAAGAATGAACAAACAAGTAAATATATATATATGATCATTGTAATAAGAAACCTCACTTAAATAAAAGAACCAATTATTATGAAAAGGATAATAGTTGGGAATTTACCTGAAACTGAGTAGTTCAGGAAAGTCTCTCTGAGAAGAATATACTGTATTTCTGAAAGAAATCAGTTCTCTTTGTGAATGGTCTGTAGTCATCAGTAGCAGAACCATCTACTCAGACACCCAAGCTACATACCTAAGAGTCAGCCCTGACCCATTTTTCTCTCCTCTTTGTTAGTGAATTATTTTCTTTTCTGCATGTTTTGTATATATATTTTTTCTAATTGCCATCACATAATTCTTCTCTAGTTCAGATCCATATTAATTTAGATCTGGTCTTCCAGTTATAGGGCTTTCCAACTGGACTCTCTTTCCAGTTTGTGTTGAAGCAAGTCCAAAGCCCTTATAACCTGGTCTGGTCCATATTACCACCCTTAAAACTTATGTCACCTCTATCCACATCCATTAAATATGAATGTACTATTGTTCTCCACACAGCATCTTTCTGTTTCTTGCTCATATGTCTATTCTATTTATTAGTCTTTTGATCTCTCTTTTCCATACTTTAAGAAATCTCATCAATCCCTCCCATTGGGAATATTTACTAATTCCTTCTAGGATTGCCTGGAAAAGCAAACAAACAAACAAAAAACAACAACAAAGATTTACTTGTACAAAAAGAAAGGAAGCACACAGCAGCTATCAAGTCTACTGTTTTAGTATAAACAAAGAGTCAGTAGCTGTCCTATTTGAAGAATAAGTGGCATGAAATAGAAAGATTGAAGTCAAATAAAAATACTGACCTTTGAGGAAACAGATAAAGAGAATAGAGAAAATATGTTTTAAATTCTGCATATTATTTCCAGGATTATTTGAGAATATAAAGCAGATACAAGATATTGTTTTCTTAATAAAAAGGAGTAAATATCAGAGAATAAGAATAAACACTGGGATTTAAAATATGGTATAAGTTCCAGAATGAGAGAGCAGAAAAAAAGATGAAAGAGAAGTAACGATCAATTAAATACTAGACAACAGTTTTTTTTTTAATTTTATTTACTTATTTGAGAGAAAGTGAGAGAGAAAGATAGCAGGAGCTGTAGGGAAGGGCAGAGGGAGAGGGAACAGGACAAGCAGACTCCCTGCTGAGTGCAGTGCTTAGATGGGGAGCTCCATGTTGGAGGCTCAATGGACAGGGTTCACTGGGGGGGGCTTTCTGGGGGAGGGGACTTGACAGGGGGCTCGTGGGGGGCTTGAAGCAAGGCTTAATCCCAGGGCTCTGAGTTCATGACCTGAGCTGAAGTCACACACTTAACCAACTGAGCCACCCAGGCACCCCCAACAGTTTCAAAAGCAGAGAAGGGATAAAAGCTTTAGTCTCATAAAATGTTTGAAATCTATACCTAAATGGAGGATTTTAAGTTTTTCTAAGTTGAGAAAAGCCCACTAAAAAGTACTATCAGATCAACCTTCAGAACAACTGATGCAAGAAGACAATAGAGAAATGTCTTAATGGCTATGAAGGAAAATTTGGAATTTAGAAAGATGAATACAAATCAATTTATGAGGGTGAGTAGAGCCACATTCAAATATTGATGAACCAAAAAATGTTACATCAGGTACACCATCCTTACCTCTGGATATTCTCCACAAAATGAAACAAAAATCGAGAAGTAGAAAGGCACAAAATCTTGAAAAACATATAATAGTAGGAAGGCACAAAATCTTGAAAAACATATAATAGTAGGAAAAAAATTCCCAAATGAACGCCTAGGGAACATCCAGCTTCTATAAAACCCACGTGCCTAAAATAATGTGTTATATAATAAACACTAAAAAACAATGGTAATGAATAAGGAGTATTTTTTCTGGAGAGTGGAGGGCTCCATGAAACAAGATCTAAGTATAAAGGACACTGGGAGGTACAGAAAGGTTGACTGACTTGAGGGTGGTTTTAATTAATAGATAACACACACACACACACACACACAATTAAACTAAAAACTAAAGTCAAATAAAAACAAGCAACACAAATAAGGCTAATTAAAATATTTTTTAATGAAACTACAACATGTCTTTTAGCAAATAATGAGCTTTAAAAAATAGCATACACTTAATCTTAAATGCTAGGAACACCAAATTAGTGTAGCTCAGGTTTAAGACAATGTATTGGTGAGAAGGAAATGTAACCCTAATGAAATACTTGGCCCCATGTTAAACAATTTTGGGATAATCATAATTTTTAGTGTTCAGATAAAAATCAACCCAAAGACAAAGCTGTAAAGTCTTGATTGTAGATACAAGACAGAATATTAAGAGAAGGGGAGGCTTGAAATTGGCAGGAATGGTAGGGGAAATACTGGGTTTTTTTTTTTTTAAAGATTTTATTTATTTATTCGAGACAGAGACAGCCAGGGAGAGAGGGAACATAAGCAGGGGGAGCGGGAGAGGAAGAAGCAGGCTCATAGCGGAAGAACCTGATGTGGGGCTCGATCCCACAATGCCGGGATCACGCCCTGAGCCGAAGGCAGACGCTTAACCGCTGTGCCACCCAGGCGCCCCAAGACTGGGGTTTCTAACATACTTTCTTACAAAGTGGGGACTCAAAAAATATTCTCAAAAATATGTGAAACAAGTCAAAGAATTTTCATTACATTAATCAAACTTACTATCTTAATAAATGGAAAAATCGAAATATAAGAGCTAAGAAGACAAAAATTAGATAAATCAGGGTATAAACATATACCATCCAAATTTGTTTATCAGTAAGGAAGCGCTAGGTATACTTGTAAGAATGATGTGGGCAATTATCAGAAGAGCTAAAATAAAAATGATATCAAATAATTTGCCTCAAAGGAGTGGGGCAGAGGTAGGAGAAGCAGGTTGTGAAAACATTTTTTTCCATAAGATCCTCTGTGCAATTTTATTTTTCACCATATACATATGTTATTTTGGTGAAAATTTATTTTAAACATGTATATGCAAATCATATATGTAAAGCTTCTTTGAAATTGATTTATGTATCTCTCAAAAACTCTCCTCTGTCAGAACAGCTTATATAACTAGACCAATTGATCAAGATAAACCTCTAACCAGACTTATCAAAAGAAAAGAGAAAGGATGCAAATAAATAAAATCACAAATGATAGAGGAGAAGTAACAACCAACACCACCGAAATACAAACAATTGTAAGAGAATCTTATGAAAAACTATATGCCAACAAATTGGACAACCTGCATGATTGTCCAGAAAGAAATAGATAATTCATAGAAACATGTAAATTACCAAAACTGAAACAGGAAGAAATAGGAAACTTGAACAGACCCATAACCAGAAACGAAATTGAATCAGTAATCAGAAAACTCTACAAAAACAAAAATCCAGATGGCTTCACAGGTGGATTCTACCAAACCCTATAGAAGAGTTAATACCTATTCTCAAACTATTCCAAAAAATGGAAAAGAAGGGAAACTTCCAAGTACATTCTATGAGAACAGCATTCCCCTGATCCAAAACCAAATAAAGACACCACTAAAAAAAGAGAACTACAGGCCAATATCCCTGATGAACATGGATGCAAAAATCTCAACAAAATACTAGCAAACCAAATCCAATGATACATGAAAAAAAAATCCTTTATTACGATCAAGTGGGATTTATTCCTGGGTTGCAAGAGTGGTTCATTATTTGCAAATCAATCATGTACACCACATTAATAAAATAAAAGAACCATATGATCATGTCAATAAATGCAGAAAAGTCATTTGACAAAAGTGTCTTCTGTGGAGAAATGTCTATTCATGTCTTCTGCCCATTAATCAATTAAAAATGGGCAGAAGACATGAATAGACATTTCTTCAAAGAAGATACCCAAATGGCTAGCAGACACATGAAAAGATGTTCAACATCACTGATCATGAGGAAAATACAAATCAAAACCACAATGCAAAAGAATGAAACTTGACCACTCTCTCACACCATACACAAAAATAAACTCCAAATGGATGAAAGACCTCAATGTGAGACAGGAATCCATCAAAATTCTAGAGGAGAACATAGGCAACAACTTCTATGACATCGGCCAGAGCAACCTTTTTCACGACACATCGCCAAAGGCAAGAGAAATAAAAGATAAAATGAACTTATGGGACTTTATCAGGATAAAGAGCTTCTGCACAGCCAAGGAAACAGTCAAAAAAACTAAGAGACAGCCCACGGAATGGGAGAATATATTTGCAAAGGACACCACAGATAAAGGACTGGTATCCAAGATCTACAAAGAACTTCTCAAACTCAATACACGAGAAACAAATAAACAAATCATAAAATGGGCAGAAGATATGAACAGACACTTTTCCAATGAAGACATACAAATGGCTAACAGACACATGAAAAAATGTTCAAAATCATTAGCCATCAGGGAAATTCAAATCAAAACCACACTGAGATACCACCTTACGCCAGTTAGAATGGCAAAGATAGACAAGGCAAGAAACAACAATTGTTGGAGAGGATGTGGAGAAAGGGGATCCCTCCTACATTGTTGGTGGGAATGCAAGTTGGTACAGCCACTCTGGAAAACAGTGTGGAGGTCCCTTAAAAAGTTAAAAATTGAACTACCCTATGACCCAGCCATTGCACTACTGGGTGTTTACCCCAAAGATACAGACGTAGTAAAGAGAAGGGCCATATGCACCCCAATGTTCATAGCTGCATTGTCCACAATAGCCAAATCATGGAAGGAGCCGAGATGCCCTTCAACAGATGACTGGATTAAGAAGCTGTGGTCCATATATACAATGGAATATTACTCAGCTATCAGAAAGAACGAATTCTCAACATTTGCTGCAACATGGACGGCACTGGAGGAGATAATGCTAAGTGAAATAAGTCAAGCAGAGAAAGACAATTATCATATGATTTCTCTCATCTATGGAACATAAGAACTAGGAGGATCGGTAGGGGAAGAAAGGGATAAAGAAAAGGGGGGTAATCAGAAGGGGGAATGAAACATGAGAGACTATGGACTGTGAGAGGCAAACTGAGGACTTCAGAGGGGAGGGGGTGGGGGAATGGGATAGACTGGTGATGGGTAGTAGGGAGGGCACGTATTGCATGGTGCACTGGGTGTTATACGCAACTAATGAAGCATCAAACTTTACATCGGAATCTGGGGATGTACTGTATGGTGATTAACACAATATAATAAAATAAAATTAAAAAAAAAAAAAACCACAATGAGATTGTCTATCAACTGATGAATGGATAAAGAAGAGGTGGTGTATATACATATGTATTCCAATTAGAATAAAACTATAAAACTGATTTGGTGATATGTACATAGTTTGTGTGCATAGCAGATTACTTAGTAATAATTTTGAGTGAGTGAATGAATTAGTGAGTTTTATGTGAATAAATTTTTTAGTAAATTCTTTAGCTAAAATGCACTTTGGGGAAAAAAAGTGTTCTTCAGCTCTTTTTTAACCTCAGTTAGGTAGGACTATATTAGTAAAAAAAAAGTGTTCTTCAGCTCTTTTGTAACCTCAGTTAGGTAGGACTATATTAGAAAGAGGGAAATTTAATAATTACATTTTAACAAAGAGAANCTTTTTTTGTGTCCTTCTTATTCCGATCATACAAGATTGTAGAAGCATCCATTTGCTACTCAGAATATCTTTATTTCTAAGCTCTTAGGCTATGTATACAATATGACTAATTTTTTTTTCCTAGTTCAACTTGCAAGTGAATAGAAATGTTATTGTTAATAGATAAATTTTGAGCTTCTTTTAGGTAATAGGCATTATATGGTGAGCTTTAAGACTAAGAATTTTCTATTTAATCAGTGCTGAAATTAGTTTGTGTTTCAGATGTCACATAGGGTGAAACATGATCTGTGAAGAGAATGACATAAACAGAGATATTCTTTTTCCCTAAATGAAAGAGTCTTATAAATAGCCAATAAAAATTAGTACATTTTCAGTATGCTAGGATTATTCTTGCTTACCACTTATACTTTAAGTTTTCTTTCAGAAATATAGTCAAATAACTTAAAGAAATAAATTCATGATATTCCCATCCATTGTAAAGTAGTCCCAAAGCTGAGTCAGGATAGGCAGTTCTGAGACTAACTTCCCTAAAGCAACAGCAGGGACAGGCAGAAACATTAGAGTAGCACAGCAGCCACACGAAATACACCTTGCAAGTAAAATATCTTAGTCAATCCTTACAGCAACTATTCAAATAGTAGAATAATTTAGTCTACCCTTTCAGCAACTATTCCATGCTTGTCTTTATATGTGCCATCTTCCAATGATCTCTTTTAAGATATTTGAAAGGTATCTTACAAAGTGGTGCACGTTAGTGTTTGGCTGCCCTTTGTTTCAAGAACAGTTCACCAGGATAATAGTTTCAAAAACAATGCTATTATTATTGTTAACTGAGCAACCAAAATGTGTACATGTAGAATATAGTAGGCAATAACCTCTCCTGTCATAATTAGAGCAAAAGGAATGCATTTCCATTAAAAAAAAAAAAGTAAAACTAAAGGCAGGGAACAATTTGTCCATCATGAAAGCAGCTGGCATACTAAAAACTGTAAAAGCTCCAGCTGGCACCTCACACTACCACCAACTAGCCAACTTTTCACATGGGAAAAAGTGCTATATGGTTTTATGTGAAAAAGCAACAAAACAGATATTTGTGAATAAATATTGGTTTGACAGGAAGTCAGACAAACTACATTTTTTTTACTCAAAGACATGTACTAAAGCACAAGGTGCCAAACAGAATGTCTATTTAAAGAGGGGAAAAAAAACGGAGAGAAAATCTGCATCAGAGTGAAATTGAAGCAGATGGTGTAAATTGGTCCTTTGTTAGTCTTAAAATTTTTAAATAAAAATATCCTAAATTGGAGTTAAAAATAAAAGAAGTCTTTTTTATCAGAAATAAAACACTTCCAACATAACACCTACAACTTCTGGATTTTTTTTTTTGCTTCCATTTCTAATCCCCTCAAAAATGTATTTCTGACTCAACATACTCGACCCAAACAAAACTCATGTAAGTAAACTATTTTAAATATAGAAGTCTCAGAAATCTGATAAATATTTATTGGTTCTTGTGTAAGCCCTTAGTAAATGCAGAGTTTATAACTGCCATCCTCATGGGAGACGAAGGATTTTTTAAAATGATGGCTCCTTTTAAAAATTGTTTTAGAAGTAAGATACTGATTCTCCAGAAGGCCCTGTAAAAGTACAAATATTAACTCTTTGTTGTCCTTTAATAACCTAGCATTTGTTTATGTATCATATTAGCTAGCCATGTACTCAAAATACATGTATTTATGTACCAAAGGAATGAGATACCATAAAGGTAATTTTGGATGTGTTCATAACAATTAAGAAACATTGTAAAAATTTCAAGTGGTTATGGTGAGAGCAGTTAAGTCAAATCACTTCAGTGATAGAACTCATTCAGTTTGGAGGAAATATTTGTTACTATGAATGTAAAATATTTGGATGTATATCAGACTGCTCAGTGCTCTTTCATCATACTATCCTTTGCATGGTGACTTTTATTAACATACTTGTGCCCGTGGATACAAGTTAGCAATTACAATTTGAGATACACCTTCCATATTCAAGGCAGAAAGAAAGAGGAAGGGGTGGTGTTCAGGTACCTCTTTTTATTTTTATTGGAAAAGAAAATGAGTCCTAACTTTCCTAAAAAATATACCTTTACATTTCATTTTCCAGGACTGTGTCATGTAGATTTCCCACTTGCAAGTAGATTGATAGAAAGCATTAGTATCTATAGTCTCTACAGTAGAGGAAAAGAAGGGGAAAAAGGAGATCAGGAAAGGGTAATGATGATGAACTGCCATCCTAGAGCATCTACTAGAAAACACAGACATATGATGAGCATATCTCATATGATGATTCTAAATGAAAACATCCAAGTTTAACTTTTCTTTGACCAGGCATTGCCCTGTTAACTGAGCAAAGTTACATATTTTATAATCTGTTGATGGCTTAAGTAATTTCTAGTTTAAACCTTTTATGAAGAAACTGATCTCTCCTAGATGACAAACTTGGCAATGTAGAATTCAGAACATCTAACATCTACCAGTTCTCCTGTTGTTGCAACACATGGTATTGTATCTCAGTGCCCATGAGAATGTACCTCACAGTCCTTCAAAGATGGGAAGTATAGGTAGCTCTCAAAGACTGTGTGCAGCAGTTAATATTAAGGCAATCTTATTCTGGAAGACCTAATTCTCTCATGGCTGGCTTTAGCTAATGGACTCCAGATGGCCTTATTGAACCTTTCTCAACTTGTACAGCAATGTAGGATACTTTCACTCAACCTTCTCTACCTCTCTCCTTTCCTTGGGGTTAGACTTGAAGCATGGTCTTCTGGTTCTCCCTGTCTTTTCAGGCTAACTCCTAATTTCTTCTTACATAGCTATTTGCCTTAATAAAATGATGCACATTTAATGTCATCCAGGACATATCGTAATTTGTGGTTTTATCTGTCACACCTTACTTATAAAGGGGTTATTTTTAATAAAAAGTTATGTAATAACTTTTGTACACTAATACATTAATCTCCTTAAAATGTAATTCCATCCTTTTTTTATATAACAGAATAATCATTTTTCCAAGGTAAAACTTCGAGTTTTGAATAATTTTTAATTGTAGTAACCATTCCCAATTGAGGTTTTAATAAACAAAATTAAATATTTAATGTTACTTTATTTTCTTCCCTATTTTAGTGGTTATGCCCTTTAAGCCTATGAGGGTGGCTTCATTTTAACATAATGATAGAAGATTTACTAACAGAAGATGAAAATAAAGAAGTATCACTTTCTTCATGGTGTGATAAGCAAAAGTAGAATGCCTCATCTTATCTAGTGCATCTTAAATTTTCATGAAGCTAGGTGACATAACTTTGAAGCATTGTCATTCTTCTTACCCAAAAAGCATTTAAATGACGTGTTTTGGATTACTAATAGCAGATCCACCACTTTCAGTTTTACAAATCTATTTGAAAATATTTTATGCAACCCTTCATAACTGGATGATTCACTGTTGAACTATCCATTACCTTTTAGGCAGTTCTCATGTTGATAAAAGTGGAGACTAGAACAGGAACAGGCAGGTACAGAGGATCATTTTCCTGCGAATTTCTAAGATTTGCCTAGATCACAGTGGTCCCAAACCTACAGGGGTTAAATCCTGCTTTTTTAAGTTTTATTTGCTGATTTTTTAATGAACAGAGATAACTAACAGTAAAATGTGGCTTATTACTGTAGTATTTCACAGCATGTTAAATCAAAATTCCAATTCATCTGTTCAGCAAATATTCACCATATATTTAACAATGAGTAAAATATGAGTAATAGCTATGGCAGGCTTTTTTTTTTTTTACTGATCTCTGTCATGTAGAAACTGGAATTAGTGAGTGACAAGCACACTTGAGTAAGTAAAATGAAGTGTGATAATCATTGTCTCGAACATTGAATAAAATGCTATCTCAGTCTAAAAGTGAGAACAATTATCTCTGCCTCAGTAATTTATGAGGCTACATGGGAAATAATGTTTGACCAGAGTTTTGAGAAATGGGCTCATCAGGAAGAACAGAGGAAAAGACAAAGTCCAGGCAGCAAGAGCTATATGTGCTAACATACCTGGGTACAAAAGATCACAGGCAACAAAAATTAATTGGAGGCTCCAGATGATTGGATTAGAGAAGAGATTGTGGAAATGGTAGGAGGTGTAATTAGAATGGTAAAATGAGTCAGATCTAGAAAGCCATATCATGACATGTTAGGGAATTTGAAAATTATTTTATAGGTATTGGGAGCTGCTGAGATACCATTATTGCACAGAAATAGTATAATTAAACATAATCCTGGCAACAATTAAAGAGGGAAAGACTTGAAGCAGATGAACCCTTAACTGAAATAGTCTAGGCAAGAAAATATAAGGATTTTTATTAGGAGAAGCAATCGAAAAGAAGTCTGATATTTAAAAATGGAAAATGTATTAACTAAGAGACAGGCTAAAGTAAGAAGTTCTCGACTGGCAGCAAAAGTTCTGATAGAGTTTTGAATAAATGGGCTTAGAGGAGCCTGAGGGTCATGAGGATGGACGTAACACCTAGGCAGTTACCAATACTGGTCTAGGGGTTCCTAGGTGGCTCAGTCGGTTAAGCATTTGCCTTCTGCTCAAGTCATAGGGTCAACCCTACCTGGGGCTCCCTGCTCAATGGGAAGTCTGCTTCTCCCTCTGCGCCCCCCCCCCCAGCTTGTGCTTGCTCCCTCTCAAAAAAAAAAAAAAACTGGTCTAGAGACATCCAGAGAAATGCAAACTCAACAGATAAATTTTAGGGGTCATAGGTATATAAATATTATTGAAACATGTGCAGTTAGACTATTTTCTACATAGTTTGGTGATATTTGCTTTAAAGAATGCTGATGTTTCTCAGATTATCCTCACTGAGGCACTACAGTGAGGGGATCATGAGGTAAATGGACTGTCAAAGAGGTTCGGGTTCAACTACAAGCTTGGTCATATACTATTTATGTATTGTTGGATTATTTTTTTTACATCCTAGTTTTCCAGACTGTAAATGTGAGTAATAATAATAATTTAATAAATTTACTCTGACTGAATGAGATTATTTAGGCACAGAATACGTTTTTTTCTACAATTCTGAAATCCACAAAGTTCTAAAAACTAAAATGTTTGTTTCTGTTTTGTTGTTTCTGATAAGTTGTTGCACAATCAGTGATGGCAAAATTTGACCTGACCTGTAGAAAGGCTATTTGTAGTCCTTATTCACCACACATACTATGAACATTCATGTTTGATTTGGAGATACTGACAATTATATAGTATACTCAATCTACTGGCTTCCTAAAATTTGAAAGAGTCCTAAACGCAAAACACAACTGACCCAAAGAGTTTCAGAGGGTTGACTATGAACCTGAATATGCAAAATGCTTGTCCAACACAGAATGAGCTCTTAATAAACATTAGCTACTGGTATGATTATCATTATCTGACTCTGCAACTCTCTGTTCATACCTGCTATTCAATCTTACCTGACTTCACATGTTGCTTATGATCCATTTAATATTTTTCTGCATGACCAATTAGCCTTAGTTTTCAGACTTTGATTTTTTGTCATTTCTTGGGATTGATATTCTCCTTCCCCTTTCCTGCCGATAAGCATCATTACAACTCTTTCTGGATCTGAAGGACCCACTGTAGCCATATTTGCCCACTGGTTTTCCTAAATCACACAACTCATAAAGGTATTAGCTGAATGATATTGAAGGAAGATATGATGAATGAGAAAAGAATGGGATTTAGAGTAATTCTGGGGGTAGATCAAATCCTAAATAACATAGTAGTCAAAGAGACTGAGGAGGAGTAAGAAAAAACAGAAATACCAGGGTCACAGAAGTCCAGAGAAGGGAAAGATTTGGAAGAAAGGATGGTAAAGTGTAGCAAGTGTGGGAGAAATTAAGTCAATGGGGAGTGAAAAAAAACATGAGATTAGGTGTTACAGCACCAGGAGGCAGAACTGAGACTATCATAGATTGACACTGGGAAGNGGGATGGTAAAGTGTAGCAAGTATGGGAGAAATTAAGTCAATGGGGAGTGAAAAAAACATGAGATTAGGTGTTACAGCACCAGGAGGCAGAACTGAGACTATCATAGATTGACACTGGGAAGAAAGTGATGAAAATAACTGTAGATTACATTTCCATAATAATGAAAGTTTTTATGTCTAAGAATACATTATATTGACCCCTGCTCCAGTCAATTGAGAAACAGAAGAATACATTTTTAATGCTAATTCAAAGATACAAAATGAATAAATCCACATGGAAAATTATATATAGAAGTTAGACTTCTACAAAGTAATCTTTTTATTACCAGAGGAAGATGGAGAGAGAGATCTTTAAGAAGGCTCCATGCCCAGCCCGGAGCCCAACATGGGGCTTGACCTCAGGACTGTGATATCATGACCTCAGTAAAAGTCAACCACCTGAGTCACCCAGGTGCCCCAGTAATCTTTTTAAACTGTTGTTTTAATAAGAAAGATTTTTTTGTGCAACTTGTATTGGTATTAAGTGATATGTATGACTTGTGAATGGATGTTTCAAAGCTGGTGCTTAACTCCACAGACTTCTCTTCTTCTTTCTTTGTCATCATGAAAGCAAATCTTGAAAGCAGTGCCCTGGAGACTCACTAAGACCAATAGCAAGTCATGCAGAAGTAAGAGGGAAACTTCTGTTATATTAAGTGACTTAGATATTGGGGTTGTTTGTAGTCTGTACTATCTTAACTTATACAAACTCACTGAATAAAAGAAACAAACATTCTATCCTCCCCCTACCTTATATTTGACTATATAATAATGTGCATCCTTATGAAAGAGCTTCTTTCAGATTAAATGGATATTTTAGCTTGCTTTCTTACTTACCCCTTCACCCTTATCTCAATGTTTTAGGAAATAAGTATCTGCTTATAAGGACAGTCAGTCAGATCTAATCCTCTTTTAGTGCATATATGCTGCTCTGTGATTTTCTAGACTTCCTAACAGGGCAATTACAAATATCTTTTGCAGACACATAGGGAAGATATTTTGGTGCATTTCCATACACCTCTGCTGAAGTCACAACAGCATGTATGCCACCATATATTTATACTGAATATGTCCAAGTTATATATCTTTTTTTATGGTGGAACAACAAAGATAAGTAAAAATTAGGTAAAGAAAGAGAGATGAAGGGGGGAAAGATATGGAAGTAATTTTTGCTAAACTAGAAGTAAAATGAATTCAAACACACACACACACACACACACTTCCAGATATATTAATATTTTTTATACCTAACACCCAATATTTTCTTTCTACATAATAAGTAACTTAGATTAACCCAGGACAACTTTTCATGCTGTTATTCAAATGTAAATCTTTCATTTACAAGAAGAAAATAGAAATCATTCCTTGAAATCATGAAATGAATAGTGACCCATATTTATTTTAAAAAGGAGAGACTATTTTTCTTCCTGTACTGTAGAATTGGGCTCCATTGAAAGTAAAAACTTCAAAGTTCAAAATGTGTGATTTTACATGTAAAAATCAAAATAATGACTTTAATGCATTTCCAGACAAATAACAATAGGTTATCAAAAAGGATTTTTAAAAAAGGATTTCTAGCCAAAAGATAAAACTCCATTCCAATATATATGCCTTAGTAAATATTTTTAATTTTTCTTTAAATCTGATGGGTGTTTCATGGCTTGTTTTAATTGCTTCTTTTATAATTTGTTTTTATTTGTCTGAGAGCATATGTCCAAGCCTTCCAAACTTTTAAAAAGTTACCCACCTGCATGCACATTTAATCATGGGTTTTGTTATAGTTGTGGTGGTACTCTCTAGCTGAAAACAAGGCAATGTTGATATGTCTGGATTTATCACAAGTTCAAGATATTCTGGAAATCTGAAGGAGGCCTCTGGCAATTCACCTAGG
>NC_048218.1:35489982-35499250 GCF_002007445.2 Ailuropoda melanoleuca
TGCTTGTCCAACACAGAATGAGCTCTTAATAAACATTAGCTACTGGTATGATTATCATTATCTGACTCTGCAACTCTCTGTTCATACCTGCTATTCAATCTTACCTGACTTCACATGTTGCTTATGATCCATTTAATATTTTTCTGCATGACCAATTAGCCTTAGTTTTCAGACTTTGATTTTTTGTCATTTCTTGGGATTGATACTCCTTCCCCTTTCCTGCCGATAAGCATCATTACAACTCTTTCTGGATCTGAAGGACCCACTGTAGCCATATTTGCCCACTGGTTTTCCTAAATCACACAACTCATAAAGGTATTAGCTGAATGATATTGAAGGAAGATATGATGAATGAGAAAAGAATGGGATTTAGAGTAATTCTGGGGGTAGATCAAATCCTAAATAACATAGTAGTCAAAGAGACTGAGGAGGAGTAAGAAAAAACAGAAATACCAGGGTCACAGAAGTCCAGAGAAGGGAAAGATTTGGAAGAAGGGATGGTAAAGTGTAGCAAGTATGGGAGAAATTAAGTCAATGGGGAGTGAAAAAAACATGAGATTAGGTGTTACAGCACCAGGAGGCAGAACTGAGACTATCATAGATTGACACTGGGAAGAAAGTGATGAAAATAACTGTAGATTACATTTCCATAATAATGAAAGTTTTTATGTCTAAGAATACATTATATTGACCCCTGCTCCAGTCAATTGAGAAACAGAAGAATACATTTTTAATGCTAATTCAAAGATACAAAATGAATAAATCCACATGGAAAATTATATATAGAAGTTAGACTTCTACAAAGTAATCTTTTTATTACCAGAGGAAGATGGAGAGAGAGATCTTTAAGAAGGCTCCATGCCCAGCCCGGAGCCCAACATGGGGCTTGACCTCAGGACTGTGATATCATGACCTCAGTAAAAGTCAACCACCTGAGTCACCCAGGTGCCCCAGTAATCTTTTTAAACTGTTGTTTTAATAAGAAAGATTTTTTTGTGCAACTTGTATTGGTATTAAGTGATATGTATGACTTGTGAATGGATGTTTCAAAGCTGGTGCTTAACTCCACAGACTTCTCTTCTTCTTTCTTTGTCATCATGAAAGCAAATCTTGAAAGCAGTGCCCTGGAGACTCACTAAGACCAATAGCAAATCATGCAGAAGTAAGAGGGAAACTTCTGTTATATTAAGTGACTTAGATATTGGGGTTGTTTGTAGTCTGTACTATCTTAACTTATACAAACTCACTGAATAAAAGAAACAAACATTCTATCCTCCCCCTACCTTATATTTGACTATATAATAATGTGCATCCTTATGAAAGAGCTTCTTTCAGATTAAATGGATATTTTAGCTTGCTTTCTTACTTACCCCTTCACCCTTATCTCAATGTTTTAGGAAATAAGTATCTGCTTATAAGGACAGTCAGTCAGATCTAATCCTCTTTTAGTGCATATATGCTGCTCTGTGATTTTCTAGACTTCCTAACAGGGCAATTACAAATATCTTTTGCAGACACATAGGGAAGATATTTTGGTGCATTTCCATACACCTCTGCTGAAGTCACAACAGCATGTATGCCACCATATATTTATACTGAATATGTCCAAGTTATATATCTTTTTTTATGGTGGAACAACAAAGATAAGGAAAAATTAGGTAAAGAAAGAGAGATGAAGGGGGGGAAGATATGGAAGTAATTTTTGCTAAACTAGAAGTAAAATGAATTCAAACACACACACACACACACACTTCCAGATATATTAATATTTTTTATACCTGACACCCAATATTTTCTTTCTACATAATAAGTAACTTAGATTAACCCAGGACAACTTTTCATGCTGTTATTCAAATGTAAATCTTTCATTTACAAGAAGAAAATAGAAATCATTCCTTGAAATCATGAAATGAATAGTGACCCATATTTATTTTAAAAAGGAGAGACTATTTTTCTTCCTGTACTGTAGAATTGGGCTCCATTGAAAGTAAAAACTTCAAAGTTCAAAATGTGTGATTTTACATGTAAAAATCAAAATAATGACTTTAATGCATTTCCAGACAAATAACAATAGGTTATCAAAAAGGATTTTTAAAAAAGGATTTCTAGCCAAAAGATAAAACTCCATTCCAATATATATGCCTTAGTAAATATTTTTAAATTTTCTTTAAATCTGATGGGTGTTTCATGGCTTGTTTTAATTGCTTCTTTTATAATTTGTTTTTATTTGTCTGAGAGCATATGTCCAAGCCTTCCAAACTTTTAAAAAGTTACCCACCTGCATGCACATTTAATCATGGGTTTTGTTATAGTTGTGGTGGTACTCTCTAGCTGAAAACAAGGCAATGTTGATATGTCTGGATTTATCACAAGTTCAAGATATTCTGGAAATCTGAAGGAGGCCTCTGGCAATTCACCTAGGTACCCTTCAGACCTTTCATCACTTATGGTGGATTTCATGGCAGGAAAAAAAAATCAAATAGGTTCTAGTGACAGCAGATATGGCTTAGATCATCAGCAGGATAAAAATAGATATACATCTCTATTAAGAGTGTACATGTGCTTACAGATTCTATAGTCTCCAAGCTTTTCTCACTTGGATAATGGCTCAAGTTATATTTTCCTGCCAATTTGTACTACATCAGTTACATGCTAATGCATTGTATTATATTGTAAAATGCATTTAAAAGTTAGCATTAATTCTTATCACACTGTGTTAGAAAATACTACAAAGTTCACACAAGCCAATTATTCCATTTAAATTAAAGTAGAAAAAAAATCACAGATATTAAATCAGTCAAACCAATATGATGCTTATTTTATTTAAATAATCTGCTCTAAATGCCTTAAATAGCATATTTCTATTCCCCAAATGCCCTCATGGGTAGGTAATAAAATTGTTATTATCCTAACTTTCTAAGTGGGGTAAGAAGGAGTCATTTAGCTTCAGGGAAGTTAACTTGCTTGCCTAAGTTACATAGATGGTAAGAAAAGAAGAGGAGTCTTAAACCTATGTAGTCCAACTTTTAATCTCAAGCATTTATGCCCCATAGTATACTCACAATTATGTATTTCAGAATCTAGAATGCTTCATCTGGATGCTAGCATATTATACCCTGGATCATTTATTTATATATTTATGTCAGCCTTTTATCTTTCTATTCATCCAGCTGTACCCCTTTCCAGTAAAAAGTAGTTTATTGAAAATTATTTTTATTTTCTAACCTCACGGGGAAGAGGACAAGGTAAGGTCAACAGAGTTTCTCTGGTTCCACAAATCTTAGAATATTTTGTTCATCTCTGCTCTAAGAACAAAAGCATATATTCTACTAGGATTAGGTTTAAGAAACTAGTGTACAATACATTCAAAAGAGAACATGGGTCAACAGAGGTATAACCATCTTTTTTAATATTTGGTATAAGCTAAATGTACCCTCAAATTGACTCTGTTATTTATGGTGTGTATCACAGACGGATATTATTAACTATGTGTGCCATGTACTAACTTCCTATTTTAACTAATCATTCTTACTAAGTAGTAGTAACTCTTTGAAATTACTATTTTCATGTTTGCATTGTCTAAATTTGGGTGAACTAGGGTAGAGTACCAATTGTGCTTCCCTAATTATAGTTCTGTGACCTGGGTGTGAAACTCAAAGAACAAAAATCAGGCATTTAATAAAGCAAGTATTGAGCAAGTTGGGGAGTGAAAATTTGTGAGGTCCTAATGCCCTACATCTGAAATAACTTCCAAAATTAAGTCATATATAAATAACAAAAGGAAGACTATTAAATATCTCTTAATCAATGGTTGTAGTACAACAAATGGATCTCTAACAATTTCAGTTGTTCAAGAATTTTCAAAAGTACATGAGCATGTGATGCTAGTTTCTTGTTTTGTGTAAGTGCATATGGGGATTTGTCTTTGTTTCTCAATTAATTAAATCTCCTAATTAGCTATAGACTACTTTTAAGGAATGACATTGGGAGGAGCGTGTTCTGTGGTTCTGGTGATAGTCACGAAGAACCATACATTGAACTATCTGGGTGTTCATAAAGTGGTTCAGAGATCAGACTTCAAGGGGTGCTCACCATCCAAGGATCTCAGAGTCCTTCACTGGATTCTTTTCCTTCAGACACCTGAAGAGCAGTGAAAGATGAAATAGAGATCACTGCTGTCCATATTCTATAGATTAGAATTTGTCCTATGGTTCTACCTAGATGAAATTGTGGGAAACATGGTCTCTGTCTAGAAGTAAAATGTAATGATTTGGTAAAGGCATAGCATAGTCTTTACCACATTGTGAGATCCTCATATTTTATTAATACTTAGCTCCTAGTTCACATGATTTTAGCTATTTTGATGTAACATACTCATTATTTCAAGGAGTGTGAATAGGAGACTTCAACAGAGACAATTTTATAATAACCATTCATTCTCCTCAGGTGTGCTCTTTTTATTTGTGCAACAAGTTACAGATTTTCCTGTTTCTGATTTAATAGTGGAAAATACCTTGTTCTGTGCTTAAGTAGGTTCTGATTTCAAGGGTGAAGGGGAATGAATGAGAAAAATCAGTGATTGGTATCTATCCATTTACCAAATTGACTAGCTCTGCAACAGGCAAAGGGGTTTTTGAAAAAGCTGTGTTGTGTCACTGTTATTTTGAATGAACACGATATACCATTTTATCATCTCATTATCCATAGTAATGAATGTAACACCCAAGTTTTACAGAGAAATATTTAGAAATGTATTTTATTTAATGATATGCTTAATGTATAATGAAGTATAACTTGTTCTTGCTCCTAAAACTAACACTGGAGCTCAAAACTTGAACTGTTTTCTTCCTCTAAAAAAGAAATTAATATTTGGAACATGACTAGTAATTCAGAAACCAAACAGTTGTCAGTTGTGGAAAAAGAAATCAGGAAGAATTAAAGGGGTTAAGCATCTAACTATGGTAAATTTGAATTTGATACAATTCACATGATTGTTTGGATATTTAATTATCAAAATGGCAATTTATCAGATTTAGGTTGAACTATCAAAATGTTTGAATATTGATTTTTAATATTGAATTAAATGAAAATTAACTAGCAATGATTTAATTGCTATCTCCCACTGACAAGACCTCCATTGAATTAAATGATATATAAAGAAATATAAGTATTAAAATGAAGAAAAACAAAATTAAATATAAAGAGCTTTGTAAAAGGTCAAATGACATACGAGTTCAATTACTGGCTAAAACATCTTATCTTGATTCCTGATTGAGGTTTAAAACTGTAGCCAAATTTTCTCTTCTCTTCCCTTTCAAGAAATTCAAAATAACAACAGTTATAACATATCTGGCAGTCATGCTTCCCAGACCATCAGTCTCTCTACAATTATGTTAGGTTATTCCAATATGTACAGGCTATTTTGATTGACCTGACCAGTCAAAGCAGTCCATTGATTTTCTCAAAGCGCATCTTCGACTACACTTTACTTAGACTCCTGCTACTTCTACTATTTAGATTTGGGTACAAAGCAGGAACATGTAGGTAGAAGAAACAATTGTAGTCTTAGTGAAATACATCACTTAATGAATTCACACAGATCATTCTATTGATTTAGGAAGAAATGAATACAGAATCCTAGACCCAATTTTCTCTAACATTAGAGTGGATATTGTATCCCCTACCTGTCAACATATTGAGTTCACCACACCCAACATCTGTCTGTGGTAAACTTACAGCTCAGTGTTCTCTTAATAGCGATCTGAATTATTTAACATCCCAGTTGAAGGATGAACTAGAAAGCATCCAGATCCCTTTTAGTTAGAGCTATATTTCTTCAACTCTCTTCTATCCCCCCACCCCAAATGTTCTCTAGGGGCTAACTGTGAGACCATACCAAGGCATTAGTTATTGAACATTGCACTTAAAGCATTAATAATCTTCTAAGCTATTAAGGTGTATGCAGTGCCATGGGAGATAAAAATCTCCTTTGAAAATAAAACTTTTGGAGTGTTAAAACCATCCATGAAAAGTCCCCTAAAGCTTGTACTGCTACAGATTTTCAAAATAGAGGTAAGATTTTTTAAATGTACAAAATTAGATTAAATTTCAAGATCTGGTTTACATATAGTTAGTACAAATGAAGACTAAGAATTTGTGTACTCCTTACAGTGTGAAAATTACATAAGACAGAGTCTTGGAAACCCAAGAGCACAAAAGAATAAAAGTGGAAATAGTTTAAGCCTTTGAGTGTACACAGTAGGAGGTAATCTAGAGAAAATATCATGATCAAAAATTTCCTCATCCCTGCCAGAATAGGTGGTCAACATATTCATTCTTCTGTGTCTTCTGAGTTCTCTAAGTTGATTCATTAGGCACTTTTTCTTAAGTAGAACACAAATTTATACCCTAAACTTCAACCTAGCACTGAGAGCTTGATATTTACCCACAGAAGTAGAATCCAGGACTGGTTTCAAAGTGTGAACATGCTAAGAATCAGGACAGAGTTACAGACACAAGCAGGAGAACATCAGAAACTTCTCACTTTGCATTATGACCACGTCCTAAATCTCATTCGGGGGCAGACATTGTAGTTTTCCTTTTATCTTATAGTTTAAGTTAAAGTAATAAGAATATGTTAACATCATAATGCCTTACATAATATACGCATTTAAAAGCATGGATCTTCTTTAGATTCATCTCCTTTCCATGTCCTGAAACGTCTAAAAGGAACTCTGCCAACCAAGACATAAAGTGAAATTTTTCTCTCATCACAATTTAAAATTTACCCAAAGGGTATATCATTTGTATTTTTTTATTTTGTTTTAATTTTTTTTAAAGTAATCTCTATGCCCAACATGGGGCTCAAACTCACGACCCCAAGATCATGACTCTTATGCTCTACTGACTGAACCAGCTAGGCACCCCTGATATTTTTTTAAATACACATCTTTTTTCAGAGGGTCTCTTTCTGGTAATAATATACTACTAGTAGTAGTGATAATAATAGATAAAACTTATTGATTGCTTACTCTTGCCAAGAATATATAATACTGCATCACCTGTATCCCAGTGTTTTCACTGGCCAGAACTATACAAGGGTGCAAGTAAGAATAAGCCTTTTAAAGAAACTTCCTTTCATTCAGCCATTCCCTTGGAAAACATCTGCATCAATCTGCAGAAGAACTAGGACCATTAAGGACTATTGATTGGTTTAACTTTGTGTATAGTCAACAAGGAAGTTGATTGACTTCTAAGACACGTAGGTTAATGATTGCCTGTGAAACAGGTAATACCCAATGTCACGATCTCAACCTGTGAATTAACATTCTGAAAGTTGGATTCTTGAGTTAGTTATCAAGGGAATTATTTGTAGTATCTCCTGAGAAGATTATAGTTTTGTTTATGACACTCACTTCATGAGCCCTATGTATTTGTTTAGAAAGTCCCCATGAAAAGCCATTAAGAATCCTATCCCTAGAAAGTTAAATGTGTCTACATTTATCTAGCCAACTTGTATTGAATTACTACAAAGTACTGGAAGTTAAAATTTGTTATAAGCAGAAATTTAATATTCATGCAAAACAATTTAGCTTTTGCTGTCCAGAGCTTCTCCATAGCACAAGAAGAGCCATGCATCACTTAAAGAGTGTGAAGAGTGTCTCCATGGTTCCTTGAAATTAGATACACTAAGTTAGCTTCCATGTATTGAGATGGAGCCACTGTGGCAAGTAAAGAAATGTACATCTTCTTATGGCAGTATAGCAACTGCAATAATTTTAGGCCAGTAAACAGACTTAGATTCAGGTATCAATGGTAGTCTAATCTCATCAGCAGACAAGCACACTGATGATTAGTTGCAAAAATATTTTCACTGTGCTCACATCTTTGCAAGAGGAGAAATAATACTGCTAAAAACTGGAAACAAAGTCAATGGTCAAGAGTTCTATGTGATGGAAGCAAAGCATGTTAATTTCTTGACAAGCTGAAAATGTGAAATAGAAACCCTTTTATTTGCAGTTGAATCTGGGCCTATTTCAGAATGGAGAAGGAACTTAAATTTATAAATACTTTCAGAAATGTCCACTAACTCAGAGTACTTCAAGATAGTCTCAAGATAATGAAAAGACCAAAGTGATGTACATCTTGATTTTTTGTGTTGAAAAAAATAGAAAAATTTTGTACTGAAAAATATTTTATTTTCAAAAGAGGACTCTATTGTAAAACTCTACTGTAATTTTTTATCATAAGGAAGAGCCACATATTTTTGCAATGTTGTCTTTATGTAGAAATATTGAGATTTTCAGATTGATCTTATTCCTTTAAATAATCCTGGAAATAAATTTGGGAAATCTGGTTAGGATCCTGACCTAAAGGTAGAAACTGTAGTACTCTTTGTATGGCAAGTATATCTGTGTAAGAAGTATATAATTCAAAAATCATTGAAAAGTGCAAAAAAGAAGTTTCATTATTTTTTTCATAGTTTGCTTTAAAAAGTTTTAAAAGTCAAATGTTAGGGGCGCCTGGGTGGCACAGCGGTTAAGCATCTGCCTTCAGCTCAGGGCGTGATCCCGGCGTTATGGGATCGAGCCCCCACATCAGGCTCTTCTGCCATGAGCCTGCTTCTTCCTCTCCCACTCCCCCTGCTTGTGTTACCTCTCTCACTGGCTGTCTCTATCTCTGTCGAATAAATAAAACAAAAACAAAAAAAAACAAAAAAACAAAAAAACAGGGGAATCAGGCAGAGGAGATTTTCTTAAAAAAAAAAAGTCAAATGTTAAAACAAAAATAAAAAGAGATGAAGAAATAGTATGATCCATGAGTTTCTTACACTAAAGCCATTATAATTGAATCATCTGTTCCCCTTCTTCCATTGAGATTATTATGGCTCCATACTATGTAAGCAAGTGAGACTAATAACAGCATTCATCTACATAAGCATGCCATTAAGACAGAAGATGACAGCAGGAGCAAGCGAAGAAACAATACTATGCATAAATCACTCTGACCTAGAAGACTGAAGGGAACACAAAAATAAACTGTAAAAACAGGACTAGTAGCAGTCTCAAGAGATGTTAACTGTGGTGGGTCAGCTATCAGAAGAGCATCAGAGTGGCATGGCTTCCAAAACAATATAATCCATCCAGGGGACATCTACAAATTCCAGTATACAGTCGTATTGATGATGTCAAATTTTAGGTGTTAACAATTCTGGGATAATATGTTATTGTGTGACCACAGGATGTATTCATAATCTTATATATCTTTT
>NC_048218.1:35499321-35499469 GCF_002007445.2 Ailuropoda melanoleuca
AATAACAGCATTCATCTACATAAGCATGCCATTAAGACAGAAGATGACAGCAGGAGCAAGCGAAGAAACAATACTATGCATAAATCACTCTGACCTAGAAGACTGAAGGGAACACAAAAATAAACTGTAAAAACAGGACTAGTAGCAG
>NC_048218.1:35499569-35499743 GCF_002007445.2 Ailuropoda melanoleuca
TGCCACCATATATTTATACTGAATATGTCCAAGTTATATATCTTTTTTTATGGTGGAACAACAAAGATAAGGAAAAATTAGGTAAAGAAAGAGAGATGAAGGGGGGGAAGATATGGAAGTAATTTTTGCTAAACTAGAAGTAAAATGAATTCAAACACACACACACACACACAC
>NC_048218.1:35506946-35510674 GCF_002007445.2 Ailuropoda melanoleuca
AAAAAAAAAAGTCAAATGTTAAAACAAAAATAAAAAGAGATGAAGAAATAGTATGATCCATGAGTTTCTTACACTAAAGCCATTATAATTGAATCATCTGTTCCCCTTCTTCCATTGAGATTATTATGGCTCCATACTATGTAAGCAAGTGAGACTAGTAACAGCATTCATCCACATAAGCATGCCATTAAGACAGAAGATGACAGCAGGAGCAAGCGAAGAAACAATACTACGCATAAATCACTCTGACCTAGAAGACTGAAGGGAACACAAAAATAAACTGTAAAAACAGGACTAGTAGCAGTCTCAAGAGATGTTAACTGTGGTGGGTCAGCTATCAGAAGAGCATCAGAGTGGCATGGCTTCCAAAACAATATAATCCATCCAGGGGACATCTACAAATTCCAGTATACAGTCGTATTGATGATGTCAAATTTTAGGTGTTAACAATTCTGGGATAATATGTTATTGTGTGACCACAGGATGTATTCATAATCTTATATATCTTTTCAGTCCTGTTCCAAACATTATTTTATTAATGTTTTCTCACTAAACTTATTTATTTTCTAAACATTCATATTGTTTCCAAAAGTTGACCTGGTAGACTAGATAGAGAAATCTGCATCTCAAATAACTTTTCTAACTTGTGGATTTCAAAATCCACAATTAACTTGCTAAAATGTATTATTTGAAAATAATTAGAATTACTATTAAAAAGGTGTGACAAAGAGCTGATGCTTGCCTTTAATGGTTTAGGGCAGGAGTCAGCAATTTTTTTTTTCTCTAAAGGACCAGATAGTAAATATTTTCAGCATTGAAGCCCATAAGGTCTCTGCCTGCTATGGTCTGAATGTTGTTTTCCTCTAAAATTCATATGTTTAAATTCTAGTCCTTGACAGAGTGATATCAGGAGGTGGGGCCCTTGTGAGCTGATTAGTCCTCTTCTAAAAGAAATCACAGAAAGCTCACTAGCCCCTTGTACTATGTGAGTATATGAGAGGAATTTGCTACCTGGAATAGGGCCCTCACCTGACCATACTCTGATCTTAGACTTCCAGTCTCGTAAAACATGAGAAATAAATTTATAAGCTAGCCAGTCTGTGGTATTTTATTATAGCAGCCCAAGTGGAGTAAGTTACTGACACAACTACTCAGCAATGCCACTGTGTGCAGAAGAAGCCATAGACAGCTTGACTTTTCCAAAAGAACTTTTTGTTATAAAAACAAGCAGTGAGCCAGGTTTGGCCAACTGACTTTATTTTGACCACCAATGGTTTAAGAAAAGCTGGAAGTAAAATAATAATTTAACTATGTTTTCAAAGTCAAATTTATAGAAGGGCAAATTTATCCTCTATATCATATGTTGCTTTCTCTCTAATAATATTGAAACCATTCCATTGAAGTATTTTAAGTTCATTGTCTAATGATTTCTTTTCACTTTTTTTCTTAATTAGAACACAGATACATAGCCCAATACTCAAAATCGATAATATTTGGTAAAACTATGCTGATGTGAAGTGAAAAGATACACAAAGATTAAAGTGTTTAGGAATTAAACATACAGTATAAGTTGTATACTATTGTTCAGTTATAGCCAGACATGTTATTACCCTTGCTGAAAGCTGCTTAGCTTGAAGATAGTGCACTTGAAAATGTCACCATAGGTATATTTGTTCACCAGAATATGTTAGTTATTTAAACTCTTTCCGACTCTATACACTGGCTCATGTTGTGATGTTGCCATTGATGTCAGAGTGTCAGAAGTATATATAGGTCTAGCAGCCATTTTCTCAGATCATAAGTTGTAATCTACTTAACTAATTTCTAAATGATTGTAAATTAAAAGAATTACTCATTCAGGATAATAATCTTTTTTTAAATTTGGTTTTGGAATTTAATGACCTAACAATAATCTCTATTTTTATGTGTATCTTTAAGGGAAGTACACTTCATTCTTTTGAGAGGCAGAATCTTTCACTGTGTGTCAGAATTTCCCAGTGCTCCACAGTAAATGGAAATTGTCATTCAATTAATAAAAAGTGTAAAGAAGCATAAAATTGTAAAAGTTACCACATAATGCGTGATTCTCCTGATTTATTCTAGTGTTCTCTCGTGGAATTTAGAATGACAAGCCCCTTATTTTCCTCATGTCACTTTGGAGTCTTTTGTTGGTATTTTATTCTCTGTAACATTTTTCCTGGTTATTCATTCTCATCAGTTAAAGTGGGATAAAAAATGCATTCTTCCTCTAACTTCTGGTGATGTAGTTCTCTGCTTATGCAGCACTGTCACTTTTTTTTACGGTATTTGTAGGTAATGAAAGCAGTTTTGCAAATGTATCTTGAAGGGGAACAGAATATGCCACCCCAAAATATGCCATAGTAGCATGTGGATTATTTTGAGCTGATGGCAATCAAATCCCAGCCAACTCAAGAAAAACTTTTACCATTTCTTTAGCTACCTAAAAGAATTTATATAGGGAACCTGTACCAGAAAAAGAGCTATGATTATTAGAGATAGCTTTTTTTATCAGGAAGATCTATCTGCATGGCAGTGCAAACTTTTAATTACCAAATATTGCTCTCCTTGCCTCTAAAGCAGCAGGCCTATATCCCATTCCTTAGCTCAGGATGGCATATAAGCTTTAATTGCCTGACTTGCCCTTGGGTATCATATATTAATGGGACTCCCATATGTACAAAATTTGTTTAAATCCCATTAATCTGTTTTAAGTCAATTTAATTATAAGACCAGACAAAGAACCTAGAAGGGAAGAAGGGAAAATTTTTCTACCCCTTACAATCTCTTGAATTAAGGGTTCCCTCCTGAAAGTAGGAAATTTAGTTTTGTAATTCTTAGACTTTCCTGAAGGCTTAGGCCAGTATAGTTGGGGAGCAGTAGGGTAGCTACCCATTGCCCAAAATAGCTCTTAAATTTCATTTTCTTGAATAACCTTACATTGGAAAAACATAGAAGTGAGCATACATAGAATGAATGCATGCATTCTAAACAAGTTGAGTTTATTTCAAATTGTCATTAACTTCTATAGTAAAATTGAAGATGTTTCAGCCAGCTGGTTTGCACTGAAAAGTAATTGTTATGATGATATCCTAAATGATAACATATATTAAGATATATTTTAGCTTTATACTAACAAAGAATTTCAGACCCAGTCAGCAGCATAAGTTTTAATTCACAACGTTTTAGTAGTTGCTCAATTCTAGTTTATCCCTGCGTCCTATCGGCCATCCCCAGTTTCCTTCAAAACTATGGAATTTTCTCAGGTTTGAGGAACTCTTGATTCTTCTGTGAATTATCATAAACTCTGATACCCTGATTTTCTTTCTGCTTGGGTGTTCTTGGGACTTGAAGATTCACAAACCAATATCCAAACTTTATCATTAAATTAGTCTACTGTAATTTGGTCTAAAAGTTTATTAGCCCAGAAAATAATTCTGTTTCTATAAAAAGGAAAAAGTATAATCTTCAAAAATATTTAAATTAATTAAGTTATGTAGGGCCACAAATTGATATTATATTTAAAAAGCAGTTTTTAAAAATTCCATTTATTGACTACTTCAGAGGCATGGAAACTTCATGAACTCTCTCGCAGCTAGGGTCCTGATATTGTTCATTTTCTACCAATGAGTTGATTGACATGTTGGCCTGAAGATCTGGATATCACACATATAAAAACCCATGCCCTCAGGATGAATTCTTTTTTTTTT
>NC_048218.1:35513519-35528148 GCF_002007445.2 Ailuropoda melanoleuca
AATCTCTTCATAATTAATCAATCTCTTTAAATAATTAATTTCTTCCTGTTTCAGTCTTGGTAGTTTATGTGTTTCCAGGAAGACATCCATTTCTTCCAGGTTGTTTAATTTATTGACCTAAAGCTGTTGATAAAAGTTTCTAAAGATACTTCCTATTTCATTGGTGTTGGTTGTGATCTCTCCTCCTTTCATTCATAATTTTATTAATTTGGGTCCTTTCTCTGTTCTTTTGAATAAGTCTGGCCAGTGGCTTATCAATCTTATTTATTCTTTCAGAAGCCAGCTTCTAGTTCTCTTGATCTGCTCTACTGTGCTCCTGGTTTCTAATTCATTGATATCTGCTCTAATCGTGATCACCTGCCTTTTCTTGCATGGGTTAGGCCTGTCCTTCTGTTCCAGCTCAAGCTTCTTGAGGTGAGAATATAAAAACTGCATTTTAGATTTTTCTATTTTTTTGAATGAAGCTTGGATGGCTATGTATTTTCCCCTCTAGGACTGCCTCTGCAGTGTCCCATAGGTTTTGGACTGATGTGTTTTCATTCTCATTGGTCTCCATAAATTGTTTAAATTGATTTTTAATTTTCTGGTTTACCCAATCATTCTTGAGCAGGATGGTTCTTGGGTTCCAAGTTTTTGAGTTTCTTCCAAATTTTTCCTTGTGATTGAGTTCCAGTTTCAAAGCATTGTTGTCTGAGAATATGCTGGGAATAATCTCAGTCTTTTCATATCGGTTGAGACTTGTTTTGTGACCCGTTATATGGTCTATTCTGGAGAAAGTTCCATGTGCATTCAAAAAGAATGAGTATTCTGTTGTTCTGGAGTGTAGTGTTCTATATATATCTATGAGGTCCATCTGGTCCAGTATGTCATTAAGAGCTCTTAATGTCTTAATGACAGGAAAGTTTAGGTGATCTGCCTAGCTGAGAGTGGAGTGTTGAGGTCCTGTACTATTAACGTCAGGATGAATTCTTTATTCTAAAATCTTAGAGCGTATTCTATAGTATTTTAATATTCAGTAAGAATTAAAGTAGGACAACACATACTAGAGACAATATTTTATTGTTTCAAAGATTTTTTTATTAATTTATTTTTTCATAATAATATTTTTATTATATTATGTTATTCACCATACAGTACATCCCTGGTTTTTGACGTAAAGTTCGATGATTCATTAGTTGTGTATAACACCCACACGAACAATGAGACTGAAGAAAGAGAAATTAGGGAGNACAATGAGACTGAAGAAAGAGAAATTAAGGAATCCATTCCATTTACAAATAGCACCAAAAATCATACGTTATCTCGGGAATTAACCAGAGACGTAAAGGATCTATATTCTAGAAACTACAAATCACTCTTGAAAGACATTGAAGAAGACACAAAAAGATGGAAAAATATCCCATGCTCATGGATCGGAAGAAATAACAGTTGAAATGTCCATGCTAGCCAGAGTTATCTACACTTTCAATGCTATCCCGATCAAAATACCAATGACATTTTTCAAAGAACTGGAACAAACAGCCCTTAAATTTGTATGGAACCAGAAAAGGCCCCAAATCACCAAGGAAGTGTTGAAAAGGAAAAACAAAGCTGGGGGCATTACGATGCCAGATTTCAAGCTGTACTACAAAGCTGTGATCACAAAGACAGCATGGTGCTGGCACAAAAACAGACACATAGACGAATGGAACAGAATAGAGAACACAGAAATGGACCCTCGGCTCTTTGGACAACTAATCTTTGACAAAGCAGGAAAAAACATCCGGTGGAAAAAAGACATTTCTTCAATAAATGGTGCTGGGAAAATTGGACAGCTACATGCAAAAGAATGAAACTTGACCACTCTCTCACACCATACACAAAAATAAACTCCAAATGGATGAAAGACCTCGGTGTGAGACAGGAATCCATCAAAATTCTAGAGGAGAACATAGGCAGTGACCTCTACGACATCGGCCAGAGCAACCTTTTTCATGACATTNAGTTGCATTTCTATACACGAACAATGAGACTGAAGAAAGAGAAATTAAGGAATCCATTCCATTTACAAATAGCACCAAAAATCATACGTTATCTCGGGAATTGACCAGAGTNAAGATAAAATGAACTTGTGGGACTTCATCAAGCTAAAAAGCTTCTGCACAGCCAAGGAAACAGTCAAAAAAAACTAAGAGGCAGCCCACGGAATGGTAGAAGATATTTGCAAATGACACAACAGATAAAAGACTGGTATCCAAGATCTACAAAGAGCTTCTCAAACTCAATGCAGGAAACAAATAAACAAATCATAAAATGGGCAGAAGATATGAACAGACACTTTTCCAGTAAAGATTTTATTTATTTGAGATGGAGGGAGAGGGAGAACACACAAGTAGGGGAGGGGCGAAGAGAGGGGCAAGCGGACTCCCAGATGAACAGGGAGCCTGATGTGGGGCTTAGTCATGACCTGGAGATCATGTCCTGAGCCGAAGACATTTAACCAACTCATGCAGGCACCCTGAGACTGAGGATTTAATTCTAATTCCAGAAACAGCATGTTTCAAAAATAGTGAAATTTTTTGGGATCAAATAAAGTGTATAAATTTTATCATTTCACATATTCCCTTCAATCGTGTGTTCACATTACAATTTAGTGGTAATTCATTCTAATATTTGCATATGAGAGCATTTTCTATTGACTTTCAGTTAATTTCAAATTTAAAAATATTCAGCTTTTATTAATTTAAAGACTTTTATTAATACACTTAACTTTGGTGCAACATCAGACTCATGTTCAACCCACAGATACTAATTTAAAAATATTTTGCAGTTAACTTGAATTTTATTGATATCTTTGATTCTAATATATCATAATGATTAAGAAGTTCTAATAATAATAGCACTAATTCAGATATTTAGCAGAAGTTTCTCTCCATAAGAACTTTATTTATATATATTTGCAAAATTTTCAAATTAAAAAGATGCCTTGGTCTGCATCTTAAAACAGAGAAAAACTCATGATGAATATTTGTTCACTATAATACTTAAAGTAATTAGAATGGATTATAAAATGTAACTTACAAGAAATTCCACTGGTTTCAGGCAGTAAATGCCTAAGTAGAAATACACATGGAATCATTTCTGTCTGTCGGACACTGCAGCAAAAGCTAAATGTGAACCTATATTGTGTTCAAGTCAATTCTTAATGAAATGATTGTGTTGATTAATTATATACATTATTAAACATACTGACTCCTTACCATATATTTTTAAAGACATTTTTTAAAACATGGAATATAGGAGTATTGCTAAAACATGCATTCATTCATTTACTCAACAACATACTTATGTATTTGCAATTATTCAGGTTTTCTGATATATTATTATGGATATAAATATTTAGAATAAACATACATGGTAGTTGCTGTATAGATTATTACACAAGGGAGAAGATACAAGTAAATAGACAAAAATGATGTACTTATAAGTGCTATAATAGAGCAAAATTTGATTCAAATTTAAATAAAAATGCAACCTTAAAACCCCTCCCAATCAACACAATCTAATTTTACTTAGGGTATGTATTTATGTTTAAAAACAACATGGGTGCTTGGGTGCTTCAGTCAGCTAAGTGTCTGCCTATGGCCCAGGTCATGATCCTAAGGTCCAGAGATCCAGTCCCTAATCAAGCTCCCTGCTCAGCAGAGAGTTTGCTTCTCATTCTCCCTCTGCCCCTCCCGCATGCTTGTACACATTCTCTCTGTCTCTCTCTCAAATAAGTAAATAAAATAATTTAAAAAAATGACAGGCTTAGATCATTAAAATCATCATTTCAAAATTTGACTGTCTGCAGTGCTGTATTTAATCTTTCTCCACACATCATTATACTGTGTCTTAAGATTTTTTTCTATTGTCCAAGTTTTGTGCTTTTAACATGCTTAACTACCAGGTTTTTCTTTCCTATATATATCAATTTCAGAGAGAAGCAGATAATAAATTAAATATGTCAGACTAATAGGAGAGGGCACTTCAGTGCAATCCTAAAACCAGATCCAACACCCAACACACAAACACACACACACACACACACACACTTTTATATACTTAACACTACACATACACACGCATTAAATCCTTCCCTTTGAAAGAAAGTAACTGCTCTGCATACGTGATTCATCTTAAAGAAACATTAAAAATAGATTCAGTGTGAGAATAAATGAGTAAATATTCAATAAAAATAATTACTATATGTAATCAAACTGTGTATGTGAAACAGTGGGTCTGAGTTTTTTGAAGGAGAAGTTCTAGAATCAAGCTTAGTCAAAATATGAAATACTTTGAAAATCAGAAATTACCTATGCAAGTTCTCTGTGCCATATGGTAAAAATGGAACTTTATAAAAGATTAGACTGATAGCAGTGTATTCTAAATGAATGAATAAGATTCAAACAATGAAATGGAGAAGGATTGGTATGTGCCAAATTAGTGGGTACATTGCTGAGGTTTTGGGTGAACATTTGGTCAGCAATTTAAATCCATGCACTTAAAAACTTTGTTGTATCATTTCTCTTATAGTTGATTTATTTCAATTGAAACGGAGAAGGATTGGTATGTGCCAAATTAGTGGGTACATTGCTGAGGTTTTTGGTGAACATTTGGTCAGCAATTTAAATCCATGCACTTAAAAACTTTGTTGTATCATTTCTCATATAGTTGATTTATTTCAATACCTAATATAAATTTATAAACCAAGGATGTTCATCCTGGCACGATTGACATTCTGAGCTGGATGCCAGCAGCACTTCCTGTTTTGTGACAACCAAAAATGTCTCTAGACATTGCCAAATGTCCCCTTGGGAGCAAAAATTTTCCCAGTTAAGGGGCGCCTGGGTGGCACAGCAGTTAAGCGTCTGCCTTCGGCTCAGGGCGTGATCCCGGCATTGTGGGATCGAGCCCCACATCAGGCTCCTTCTGCTATGAGCCTGCTTCTTCCTCTCCCACTCCCCCTGCTTGTGTTCCCTCTCTGGCTGGCTGTCTCTGTCTCTGTCGAATAAATAAATAAAATCTTTTAAAAAAAAATTTCCCAGTTAAGAATCTTGCTATACACTAAAATTTTTCTATTTTTTTAAAAAATTTCAATACTTAAACTATCTGTAATCCCTATTCACGGTAATGATACATAACCAACTCTCTCAAATGTTTAGTGGCTTCTCAAAACAATGTCTGTTTTTCTCACTCAGAGATATATGCGCCAATGGGATTTGGCTGATCTTGGCTGGGCTTGACTGGGCCTAGTCAGACTGGCTCTGGGCTATAGCTCAATTTCAAGTATGCTTCTTGGAAGTATCTTATATCAGGATCTAGGTCTAAGGGGCAGCCATGGTGCATGTTTTTCTCGTGACGATGTCAGGAGCCTAGCAAGACAGCCCAAATATGTATGCACATTTGAAGCCTTCACTTACATTGAGTCCTCTAACATCTAGTTGACAAAAATCAAGTCATGTAGCTAAGGCCTACAGAAGGTCAGGGATATCATTCTACCTACCATGTAGCCATGGGAAAGGTATGGAGTAAAGACTTGGAACCAGCATTCAATCTATCACATCTACCACATAGTCAAATAATATGTAAGGGTCTGTTTGTAGATTTAAACCAATGAATTGACTTATTTCTATAATATTGCATCACTGTGTATATTTATATAGCTTCATTAATATATGTTTATATATAAAACATATATATGTATGTATATCCCACACTAAATTGAGAGCTTTTTGGTGCCTCATCCAATGCTAGACACATAAATGTTTTAAGAGTAAATGTGGGGCACCTGGGTGGCTCAGTGGGTTAAGCCTCCAGCTCTTGGTTTAGGCTCAGGTCATGATCTCACAGTCGTGGGATGAAGCCATGTGTCAGGCTTTGCACTCAGCACAAAGTCTTCTTGTCCCATCCTTGGCTCCTTCCCCCACTCACTTTCACTTGCTCACTCTCTCTCAAATAAATACATAAATACATAAATAAAATCTAAAAAAAGTATATGAGGAAGATAATCATCACCATTATTTGAAAGGTTATATTTTTAAATTGTAAATAAGACATTTTAAGACATTGAGTAAATAGCATTGCATATATAAACATTAAATGCCATTATATTTAAAAAAATCATGTTAAATATTTTTAATAACAGAAAATCTTAAAATGACAGGTCATTGTATAATTTGTGGAGAACCGTGTTCCACGTGAAATGTGCTAATAATACTTAGTGCTACTTGGCAAGATACTTATTCTAGTAATTACCTTGCTGGGATACTTCTTTTCATCATTTTCATTTACCTTAATAACTTAAACCTTCTTTTATAGATATCATTAAATAAATACAAAAGAAGTAAATAATCTTTATAATTTCATTACAAGTACTTTTGACCTATGTGTACTACTTGAATGACTTAATTAGTGCTCACAAAATCTAGTTTCTCTGTTCTTCTTATACCTCCATTGTCTCTTTTTTTCAATAATTCTGTAAATGCCCAACTGTTTGGAAAACAACACAAATGTTGGAATGACTCCACAGCATACTTTTATATAATGAGTAAAGATAGTATTCAACTACAATGTCATTTCCCTTTGAAAAGAGAATTTGAATTTGAAAAAGTGTTTAACAATCTGAAGTAGCAATACTCTATTTTACTTCATTAGATAAATCAAAAAGGTAACCAACAAGTCTGAGCATTAAGTCAGTAAAATTTGTAACTTTTCAGTTACAAATACCTAATAACTGTAGGTATTTGATCATTTGTTCTTTTCCTGGGGTTATGTTAAATAATATATTGGGCTCACAAACTTAAATATGCTGGGTACTTCATGTTTTGCTTTATATAAATAAGCTTACGGCCAGTTCCCAGCAATAAAATAATACTATATATTACAGACTATGTTTTAAAATGTTAGATACTATTTAGAAAAGATTCACATTCCTTCTGGAGAAGCATCAATTTATTTNCTATTTAGAAAAGATTCACATTCCTTCTGGAAAAGCATCAATTTATTTTAAAAGACTTGAGAAAATTGCCACAATAAAAATATGAATATAAATATGTAGTTTTAGCTGTATAGGGGTATGACAGATAGGAAAAGAGAGACAAAGACAAAGAGTCAGAGAGACAGAGGTGTCTCTTAGGCTACATCTATTCGTCACAAATTCCACAGCTTTCTAAAATCCGTATGGACTGGGCAAAAAGAAACAACTGCAATTTATTCAGTACTTATTATGTACCAACCATATTGTTCTTCTAATACCTATAGTCCTCACATTAAGTCTTTGAGGTAGGTTTTATAATGGCTGGTTTGTGTGTTTAATTTTATATTAGAAATAGGACACAAAAAAGTAAAATGGCTTATTTTCCAAGTCAATAAAAATTGTTTAAACTTTGGCATCCAGGTTAGTTTTTCTCCAAAGCAAATAATTATTTTTCCTATACCATGTTTCCTTTCCCTACAATGTGAGTCATTTTCTACTTGGAATTGTTTTATATCCAACAATCTCTTGTCTGCACTTTCCTTAGAGATCAGGTCTCATTTACAATTCCACATGTACTGTTGCCTGCCATTAATCTAATTCTTTGACTTGAACCCTGAAAAATATTCTTGAATCTGTGTTGTTACCAGGTCCCAAATCAAATCCAAACAGATGTGCATCCCACATAGGTTCAGCCATCTTTTCTATGAACTCTACTAGGTACGACTTTTAACTAAAAAAATATCCTTTTTTAAAACACCTATATCATTGTCTGGAAGGCCTCTAGTAAGGAATGTATCATAGAACCGATACACAGGAATTTAGTTTTTACCAACGCAATTGCCTTTCCAACCAAAACTCCTCTCCTGAAAATTCCTCTTTATGCCCTATGTCTTCAAGTCTCAGGTATTAGATGTCCTCTCTCAGTTTGCCATCCATTTTCTTTTATTTAATGCACCTATTAACTATATAATTTTTAATTATAGGTTCGATAAGGGGTATTGTGCACATACATACACACACAAAACTTTTAAGTTGGATGTAACTGGTTATTATAAATAGAAAATATTTTTCTTGTTGTCACAAGTTTATTATATTAATTAAGGTCACCCATCTTTCCTGATCTACTCAAACATACTCAAATGCTTAGAAATCCTGCCATTCTCTTGATTCTATTGACCTATGGCCTTTCTCAGACTGTGATAACTAGGAACCAAGCAACTTCTTGGATATATAATCAATCATGTTTCAAAAATCCTCTTTATCTGGCTATAAGGTAGTATTTCTTTAAAAAAATTAAAAATTAAGTCAAATTTCTGTACTAGTTTCACTCACTAATATCAGAAATAATTTTCCTACGGAGAAATAAAAATAAGAAAGGACTATTAGGACCACATCAAAATGAAAAGCTTGCACAGCAAAAGGAAACAGTCAACAAAACTAAAACACAATCTACTGAATGGGAGAAGATATTTGCAAATGATATGACCAGTAAAGGGTTAGTATCCAAAGTATATAAAGAACTTACACAACTCAACACACACAAAAAAACAGATCATGCAATTAAAAATGGGCAGAAGATATGAACGGATATTTCTCTGAAGAAGACATCCAGATAGCAACAAACACATGAAAAGGTGCTCAACATCACTTATTATCAAAGAAATACAAATCAAAACTACAATAAGATATCACCTCATACCTATCAGAATGGCTAAAATCTAAAACACAAGAAACAACAAGTGCTTTCAAGGATGTAGAGAAAGGAAACCCTTATGCACTGTTGGTGAGAATGCAAACTGGTACAGCCCCTGTGGAAAACAAATATGGAGGCTCCTCAAAAAGTTAAAAATAGTCCTACCATATGATCCAATTGAACTACTGGGTATTTACCTCAAAAATACAAAAACGCTAGTTCAAAGGGATGCATGTACCCCAATGTTTATATCAGCATTGTTTAGAATAGCCAAATTATGGAAGCAGCCCAAGTGTCCATCAACTGAGGAATGGATAAAGAATGTGGTGTATATATACAATGGAATATTATTCAGCCATAAAAAGAAGAATGAAATCTTGCCATTTCAACAACATGGATGGAGCTAGAGAGTATAATGCTAAGCAAAATAAGTCAGAAAAAGGCAAATACCATATGATTTCATTCCTATGTAGAATTTAAGAAAAAAACAAATGAGCAAAGAACATAAAAAAGAGGGAGAGAGACAAATCAAGAGACAGACTCTAAACTATAGAGAAGAAATTGACGGTTACCAGAGAGGAGGTGGGGGGATGAGTGAAATAGGTGATAGGGTTAAAGAATGCACTTGTGATGAGCACTCGGTGATGTATGGAATTGTTCAATCACTATATTACACACCTGACACTAATATAACTCTGTATGGTAACTATACTGGAATTAAAACAAGAACTTAATAAATTAAAAAAATAATAATTTCTGTGTGGAAACATCCTAAGGAATATGTCTAGTGTCCAGGCAAAGACAATGTAATCATGTTTTTCCACAAGGAAGTAAATCCTTTTTAAGAGGATTCCATTAGTAGGGCATGAGTTGGGGGATTAATTTTCCAGGCCTTTCCTCTCCCATCCCATTCTAAGAAAATCTTTGTTTCAACAGCCTGGAACATCATGTAAAGTACCCAGGAGTCATTGTCTATTTGGGGTGCATTAGCCCCAAATGGCAGTTGTATTCATGAGCTCTTACCCTGCAGATTTCTCTGAGCCCTGCTCTTCTCTTACAGAATTGTATATCCAAAAACCTCTTTCAAGAATGATGGCAAAGCATAAACATATTCAAAATAAGTAAAAGAGTTTATCACAAATGGAACTTCACTAAAGGAATTTCTAATGTATGTACTCCCAGTGAGAATTAAAAATAACTCCAAGAGAGGAGGTATGAAAAGCTAGTCGTTAAGAATAACAAATACAGGTGCCTGGGTGGCTCAGTCAGTTAAGGGTCTGCCTTAGGCTTAGGTCATGATCTCAGGGTCCTGGAATTGAGCCCCACATTGAATTCCCTGCTCAACAGGAAGTCTACTTCTCCCTTTCCCTCTGTCCCTACCCCCACTTGTTCTCTCTCTCTCTCAAATAAATAAGTAAAATCTTAAAAAAAAAAGACAAATAAGACAAAACCCAATAAAATTTTTTCAATGAAAATTAATAGTGATAATAATTGGAATAAAAAAGGAATGCAGGACTAAAACACTGAAAAATAGCTTATAACTCAGGAGATTTATGAGTCTTTATGAGATAAAAATTAAGCAACCTGTGGTTTCTGAGTTATTAATGTAACTCTGGATGGTAAAATCTCAAGTGTAACTAATTTATAAAGGAAATTAAGCAAGCAGGGTTTAGAGTAGTAGTATATTATTTTCAAGCCAAAAGCTAGATAACAGATAAATAAAAAAAGCAAAAATTATTAAAAATAAAGAGCAAGCAAAAGACCAAGAATTGCCAAAACAATATTGAAAAAGAACAAAGTCGGAGGAATGATACACCAATTTCAAGACTTTTTAAAAAGCTAAGGGAGCCAAAACAATAGTATTAGTGACAGAATAGACAAATCAATGCAACAGAAAGCCCAGAAATAGACTCACATAAATATAGATAGTCTACTGATCTTTGATAAAGAAGTAAAAGCAATACAAAAGAGTAAAAATAATTGACAAGAGGGACTTTATTAAAATTAAAAATTTTTGCTCTATAAAAGACACTGCGTGAGAATGAGAATTGAGAAGAAAAGCCACACACTTGGAGAAAATATTTGCAAACCCCCCCCCATGTGTGATAAAGACTGTGATCAAAAATATACAAGGAACTCTTGGGGCACAAAGTGGCTCACTCAGTTGAGCATCAGACTCTTGGTTTAGGCCCAGGTCATGATCTCGGGGTCTTGGGATTAACCCTGAATCAGCTTCCTCACTTAGTGCAGAGTCTGCTTGTCCCTCTCCCTCTCCTCCTCCCCCTGCACACTCTCTCTCTCTGAAATAATAAATAAAATCTTTAAAAAAAAAATATGTACAAGGAAGTCTTAAAACTCAACAGTAAGAAAATGAACAACATGATTAAGAAACAGGAAAAAGACCTGAACAGACACCTCATCAAGAAGATATACACTCGGAAAGTAAGCATATGAAAAGATGTTCCATTATATGACATCAGGGAAACACAAATTTAAAACACCACTACACACTTATTAGAAAGGCCAGAATCTGGAGAATACTAACAATACTAAATGCTGACATGTTATGGAGCAACAGGAACTCCTCATTCATCACCAGTGGTAATGCCAAATGGTATAACCATTTGGAAGAAGTTTTGTACAAAACAAACATAATTTTACCATACAACCCAGCAATTGTGTTTCTTGGTATTTACCCAAAGGAGTTGAAAACATGTCCACACAAAAACCTGCAAACAGATGTTTGCAGCAGCTTAATTCATAATTGGTAAAACTTGGAAGCAATACAGATGTCCTTTAATACATGAATAGATAAATAAACTGTGGTACATTCAGTCAACAGAATAATATTCAGGGCTAAAAAGAAAGGAGCTATTAAACCATGAAAAGATATGATGGAAATTTAAAAGTATATTACTAAGTAAAAGAAGCCAATCTGAAAAGGCTGTATGCTCTATGATTCCAACTATATATAGCATTCTAGAAAAGGAGAAACTATGGAACAGTAAAAAAGTCAGTAGTTGCTAGGGGTTATGGTGGAATGGAGGATAAATAAGCAAAGGACAGAAGATTTTTAGGTCAGTGAAAGTATTCTGTATGATATCATAATGGTAGATACATGTCATTATATGATTTGTCCAATCCATATAATTATGTGTAATACCAAGAGTGAAACTTTAATATAAACTATAGACTCTGAGCAATAATGACATCTCAGTGTAGATTCATCAATTATAACAAATGTACCACTCTGGAGGGGAGGTTGATAATAGGAGAGACTCTAGAGAGAGAGTGGACAGGGAATGTATGGAACTCTCCATAGTTTCAGCTCAATATTTCTTTGAACCTAAAATTAATTTTAAAAGTCTGTTAAAAAATAAAATAAAAAAGAGCAGAAAAGGGAGAAAGGATCTTAGAAAAAGCAGGAGAAAGAGAAAGTAAAAAGAGGTGTTTTAAAAATCTAAATGATTAAGAAATAAAAGTAAGTGTAAATCTACTGAATTTATCAATTAATTCAGAAAATGTTAAGAATAGAATAAAAAAAGGAAAAATCAATTAAATAATATTTAGAAGAGGGTCATCCAAATTCTGGGGTAATAATAGTAAATGGTAAATCATTGAAAGCTCTAGGAAGAAAGAAAAAGTTTTAAATCACCAGGGTGTACTAAAAAATAGCTTAAAATTAAAGATATTGTATTATTTTTCTACACTGTGTAACAAATTACCATAAACTTAATTGCTTAAAAATGCATTTTATCATCTTATAGTTTCCACATGTAAGTTCCCCCTTATATTTATGGGTCAGGAGTTTGGGCCCTGCTTCTCCGTATCTAAAAAGACTACAATCTGGACAGTGATCTCATCTGAGTCTTGTGCTTTTCTTCTGACTGCTATGGTTCTTGGTAGAATTTATTTATGTATTTAATTAATTATTAATTAATTTATTTATTGCTATAGAATTGATGATAGCTAGCTATCTCAAGGATAGCAATAAAGAGAGAGTGAGTGTGTTTTTCTGGTCTATACCTTTAGAACTTTTTTTAATTGAAAAAATTAATGTTTGAAAAAAATTATGTTTGAGTATAGTTGACACACAATGTTACATTAGTTTCAGGTGTATAACATAGTGATTCAACTCTGTTCACTGCAAGTGTAGCTACCTTTTGCCATTTGTACACTATTGTACAACACTGTTCCATTATCATTGACTATATCCCCTATGCTGTGCCTTTTATTCCCATGACTTATTCACTCCATAACTGAAACACTATATCTCTCACTCCGTTTTACCCATTTTGCCTATCCTCCTACTCCCTGCCCCTCTGGCAAGAAACAGCAAGTGTTGACAAGGATGCAGAGAAAAAGGAACCCTTGTGTGTTGTTGGAGGGAATGTAAATTGGTATAGCTACTGTGGAAAACATTATGAAGTTTCTTCACAAAATTAAAAGTAGAAATATAATATGTTCCAATAATTCTACTCCTGGGTATTTACCTAAAGAAAGTGAAAACACTAATTTAAAAAATATATATATGTGCATTCCTATGTTTATTTCTGCATTATTTACTATAGCCAATATATGCAAACAACTTAAGTGTTCATTGATAGATGAATGAATGAATGAATAAGGAGGATGTGGTATATATACACACACAGATAGAAACACACACACATGCATGCAGGAATATTACACAACAATAAAAAAGGATAAGATTGTGCCATTTGTGACAGCTTGGATGGACCTAGAGGGTATTATGCTAAGTGAAATAAGTCAGACAGAAAAATACTATATTATTTCACTTACATTTGGAACCTAAAAAACAAAACAAATGAATAAACAAATAATATCAATATCCTACTTACAAATAAAAAGAACAAACTGATGGTAGATCTTCTTTTAAAAGGCTTTATCTGGTTAGGGCAAACCCACAGGAAAGTTTTCCTTTGGTTAACTCAAAATGAACTGATCCAGTCCCTTATCACATCTTCAAAATAATTTCACTTTCGCTTTATAGTACAGTTAACCCTTGAACAACATGGATTTGAACTTCATGGGTCTACTCATGTGTAGATATTTTTAAAAATACAATAAAGTACTATAAATGTATCTTATGATTTTCTTAACATTTTTCTTTAGCTTACTTATCTGTAAGAATATTGTACTTATTACAAAATATCAAAAACAGTTGATCAACAGTTAATCAACAGTTTATGTTATCTGTAAAGCATCTAGTCAATAGTAGACTGTTTTAGGGGAGTCAAAAGTTATATGCAGATTTTTAATTGCATGGGGGGGGTGAGCACCCCTAACTCCTACATTGTTCAAGGGTCAGCTGTATAACATGTTTTATAGGAGAATCTTAGAAAAATTTCAAGGAACTAATCATTTCAATCTTAGAAAAACATTTCTATGAATATAATAGTTTATTTTAGAAAATCTGTTGATATATATCATCATATTAAAGGAGAAAACCCCTATGATCATTTCAAAAGATACAATAAAAATACCTGATATTAGGTAATACCCATTCAATTCAATGTGAAGGGTCAGTTTTTTTAAGACCTTGCAGAATTGATTCTACATTTTATGTAGAAATGGAAGGCTTAAGAATAGTTCAGTCACTCCTGAAGAAGAATAAGTATATGTGTTGGGATGAAAGAGATGTTTGTTCTACCTGATATCATGACTATATTATAAAGCTATAGTGATTAAAGCACTGTGGTTTGATGCAAGGATATATTGATTCATGAAATGAATAGGGTCCAGATAGCCATAAATCTATGAAATTTGAAGTATAACCCAAGCAACGTAATTTACTGGGGAACAAATGCACAATTTAATAAGTGGAATTGAGACATAGTAGTATTGGTGCAAATATAGTAAATTGACTATCAAGAGCTGTTCTTACTGCCTCCTAGTATGTAAGAAGCTAAATACCA
>NC_048218.1:35528256-35534218 GCF_002007445.2 Ailuropoda melanoleuca
GCTATGAGCCTGCTTCTTCCTCTCCCACTCCCCCTGCTTGTGTTCCCTCTCTCGCTGGCTGTCTCTATCTCTGTCAAATAAATTAAAAATCTTTAAAAAAAAAAAAAAAGCTAAATACCAAACTTCATAAACTCTCTTGCAGCTATGGTCCTGATATGATTCATTTTCTACCAATTAGATGACTGACATGAAATTTAAATTCAGAACTAAATAAAGCACATAGAAAATATTTGTGTTCAGGGCATCCAGTATGGTATGATGGTGTGTCAATGGACCATGCAGTTACTTAATCAGCCATCTGATTCCCAGAATGCAGCTAATGTGGTACTATCCTGGAGACAACAGTGTCACAAAAGCTTCTTGTTCTATTGCTTTCTGATTGTAGCAGAGGTAGCTATTTTCTTGGCTTGTATGCATTGGTTTGTTGATAATCATTCCTGGAGGCCCAGTCTAGAACCTGTGCTTCCATGATTTTTGAATGCACATAATTCACTGTATTATATCTCTCTTTTTTTTTAAGTATGCTCCATGCTGGCCTGGAGTTCAACACAGGGCTTGAACTCACAACCCTGAGATCAAGACCTGAGCTGAGATCAAGAGTCAGATGCTTAATCTACTGAGCCACCCAGGCACCCCCTTTCTTATTAATATGTTGACAAAAAAATTCTGATTTATATAATTTTGTAAGTATGACAATATGCAGTTGGATCCCTGCTCTATGATAATACTAAGTAAATTCCATAAAGAAGAAAGAACTTAAATGTGAAAGGCAAAATTATGTAAGCATTAGAAGAAAATATAGGATAGGACATTTATGTTCTCAGGATGCAGGATTTTATTTTAAAAGGAAGCAAAAGTATTAACCATAAGGAAAAGATTGATGCATTTGACTACATTAAAATTAAGAACTTCAGTCAATTAAAAAAAAGAGTAAAACGTAAGAAAAACTAGGAGAAAATGTTTGAAGACATATAAATAAAAAGGAAAAAGTATCTAGGTTACCCGGGAAAAAAAGCTTATTTGAAATGTGAGTAAAAGGAATTTCACAGAAGAGAATTCACTAATGGCCAATATACACATGAAAAGATGCCTAACTCATTTAGCAATTAATGAAATGAAAATTAAAATCACAGTGAGATACCATTTTACACATAGTATATGGTCCAAACTTACAAAATCTGGTAATATTAATTGTTGGCAGGGTACAAAGCAAGGGAAACACTTAAGTACTACTAGTTGGATAAAATGTTTGTTGGAAGGAAAGAGCAGCAAGAGAAAATGAAAGACAAAAATGTATTAAGAATCACATTGTGAAAATGGAGTGTATATGCAGTAGGAGTTCTGAAAACAGGTTGGTCAAAGAAGGCTTATAAATAAGGGAAAATTGCATTAATGGATAGCTTCCAAACTGTAGTACATCAGCATGCCCTCAGGTACTGGAAGAAAAATGAAACCAGTTGATATATTTTATAAGAATAATTAGAATTCAGGAACTTGGGATGAAGAAATAAAAAGGAAAGTGAAACTGAGCATAGATGTTTTTATGATACAGCATTCCACAAAATGAAGGAAGTTGAAGCAAAAGAGATAATCATGCCTTGCAATCACATTGCCACCCTACAAGATTGGAGAGAGGGGACTATTGAGCAGAAGGAATCGGAAGCATTAGCATTCTCAAGTGTTCTGATATGAGGTCATATCAGGTGGGGGAGTTGGGTTTTGACCCATTTACATATGATTTGGGGAGAGAGGTCCAAAGGACAACAGATTTCACTAAATCTACTTCTATCTTCCATGCCTTATTCTACATCTACAAAACCATGCTAATGAATTAGGGAAGCAACATCTAGAGCACATTATAACTTTCATACTGAAATTAATAGTCCAGATTAAAATTACANTTTCATACTGAAATTAATAGTCCAGATTAAAATTACACAATAAATAAATTACACAAAAGTTTAAGTTCCTTCATATGATTAAAGTGAAATAATATTTCAGACAGAATTAAGTCACTATTTTATTCCTCTAAAATACAGATATAAGAAACCCTCTTTCAAACATCACAATTTAGTTAATTGAAAACAAAAGNAGCAACATCTAGAGCACATTATAACTTTCATACTGAAATTAATAGTCCAGATTAAAATTACACAATAAATAAATTACACAAAAGTTTAAGTTCCTTCATATGATTAAAGTGAAATAATATTTCAGACAGAATTGTCACTATTTTATTCCTCTAAAATACAGATATAAGAAACCCTCTTTCAAAAATCACAATTTAGTTAATTGAAAACAAAAGTATTTTAACTTAGATATTTTCATTTTATTTCNGATGTGGGGCTCGATCCCATAACGCCGGGATCACGCCCTGAGCCGAAGGCAGACGCTTAACCGCTGTGCCACCCAGGCGCCCCAAAACAAAAGTATTTTAACTTAGATATTTTCATTTTATTTCAACTTCAAGTTTTTATTTAAGTTCTAGTTAGTTAACATATATGGTAAAATTGGTTTTAGGTGTAGAATTTAGTGATTCATCACTTACATATAAGACCAGTACTTGTCACAAGTGTCCCCTTCAATACCCATCACCCATTTAGCCCACCCCCCACCCATCTCCTCCCATTAACCCTTTTTTTTTAGATTTATTTATTTATTTGAGACAGAGAAAGCGAGCAAGTGGGGGAGAGGCAAGGGAGAGGTAGAGAAGAATCTCAAGTACATTCCCCACTTAGCACAGAGCCCCACACAGGACTCAATCCTATGACCCTGAGATCGTGACCGAAATCAAAAGTTTGGTGCTTATTTGAGCCACCAGAAGCCCCTTCATCAACCCTCCTAACTTAGATATTTTTTTAAACACCTAAATTTGCCAATTGCAAATGTTGTTAGGTTCTCAGACTAGATGGCCACAAGAGTTGACTAATTAGGGAAGAAAGGTATAGTTCTCATCTAGTCTGTCCCTTTTATTTGGAAGAGCGACCATCTGAGTCTTTACACAAACTCTATACACACAAGTAGCTTAGTTGTATTCTCTCTTTTTCTCTCTCACTCTCTCTTACCTTCAGATAAATTGTTTCATGTTTCCTGACCAGTCTATTTTTAATTAATTAATTAATTAGAGAGAGAGCACACACCTGTGCTCTCATGAATGAGAGGAGGGGCAGAGGAAGAGAGAATCTGAAGCAGACTCCCCAGTGAGTGCAGAGCCTGACTCATGGCTGCATCTCAGGACTGTGAAATCATGACCTGAGCTGAAACCAACAGTCGGTCACTCAACTGACTGAACCCACCCAGGCACCCCGGTGACCAGTACATTTGACATCATACCCTGATTGTTACTGTGTTCCCGCCATAAAGAATAATTAAAGATTGCCTAATCATCAAGAGAAAAGTAATTTATTTAGACCAATAATTACCTAAACTTTTAATGAATTACAATTCTTTTCCCAGTGGCTATTCTTCCAACACCCATTGCAAAACTGCCTTCCTCTTCCCAAACAATTTATTTTTATTCTGAAGTACATGCTTATGTCTAGGAACTCAGAGCATTGTCATTCCAGTAGACATTTGTTCCTGTGAAGTGGGAGAAAGTGGACCCATCTTAATCTCTAAAACCAAAAATTTAATATGCATATAACAATCTTTTCTGGGTGTACAAATTAACATTAATTACCAGATTTCAAATAAGAAAGCTCTAATCTCTTAGATTTAGAAAACAATGCTGTCTTAGGTCAAGTTTCCTAAAAACAGAGCCAGAGACAGATTTATATGTTTTTCAGGATAAACCTGAAAGTGTGGGAAGAAAGACGGGAAAAGGGAAGGGTACCAACAAGAATGTGGTCTCCAGTAAAGTCTGGTCCTGAGCAGATCCAAGGGGAACACAAGGTGACTTGGTATCTCAAAACCTACCAGAATGGACCTGCCTTGAAGCAAGGGTACCAGCCTTTGCTCAATAAATAACTCACTGGTCTACTGTCTGGGGTTAGGAGGGATAATTAGCCAGGTGGTCTAATCAAGGCTGCTCCCATCAGTCAAAGTGTACCCCTCACTCAGAATCAGGGCTGACTTCATGACAGTGCAACCTGTATAGTCACATAGGACCCTGCACTCAAAAGGGCCCCATACTTTGTTCAATGACCTCCTGTCTCTGTCTCAAAATTTTAGTAATAATGTCTTTGAACTTGTGAATTTCAGTGAGACAATGTGGTATGTGAATGAGCAGAGGAATTTCATGTGATATGTGTGTTCCTCATTTCTTGCTGCCCCATTTGCATGTGGCATTTATAATATTCTGTGAGCATGGAATTCCAGTGGAGCCATGACATGTCAATTCAGTGAGAATCAACTGACACTTGCTTTGAATAAAGAACGGTAACTTTGTTCTTAGAAACACAAATGACAAACAAACAAACAAACAAAAAACTTTGTATCATTTTTTATTCCTGTTACTTCTCTGTATCAGCCAACTGTTATTCTGAAAATGATGAAAAATGGAAGGGGAAAGAAAGGGTCATAAAACCTTTTCTTTTCAGTTCTTCCTTACTTATGAAAAGGATAGAGTGTTGAGAGTATGTGGGCAAGTCAAGGAGTAAAAATAAAAGCAGTTGAGGTAGTTTTGCGCTTTTCTACTTTTCTGGAAAGAATGAAATGCATATGCATGTATGAGTTATGAAATTTGAACTGGATAATTTTGGTGTTTCTAAAAATGGCTTAAATGCTCTAATATTTGCATTTAAAACTGGCATTGTACAATATAAAGATGAATGATAAAATTCATGCAAATAGTTTAAAATTTTAATTTTAGAGGGCCCTGGAGGAATTAAGATGGCAGAGGAGTAGGGGTCTCCTTTTTCAGCTGGTCCCCTGAGTCGAGCTGGATAGGTACCAGACCATCCTGAACACCCACGGAATCAGCCTGAGATGCAGGAAGATACACCTGGACCTATACAAATGAACATCTCCAGCACTGAGTATTGAGGTAGGTAGTGGGTAGCCATGAATCCGCGCACAGATATCAGAAGATAAACAGAAGGGGGAGGGAGCCTATGCGCTCAGGCGCCGGGAAGTGGTAGTCACCTGCACTGCGGAGCGGGTGGACTCGCTGACCAGCACCCGTGAGAGAGCAGACTGAGACTGTGAGCGTGAGAACTCGTGTGACTAGTCTGAAAACCGGAGTTCCGGAGCACAGGTGGGTGCGGCTGGCAGCTGGCAGTATTAGAAACACAAAGGACAGAGACGTGCTGGCCCTGGAAGTGAGGGCTGGCACGCTGGCTCTGGGGCGCACAACCCGGGACACTGCAGGGTTTTTAGCAGCACCAACAGAAACAAAGTTAAAGAGGCCAGAAGAGCTCAGAGGAGAGCAAACTGCAATCTCTCTGTTCTGAGACAGAGGCTAGGATTCCGCCACTGCTGCTCTGACTCTCAGAAGAGTCATAGAAAACTGCCAGGGAAAACCACCAGAGAACAAAAGCCTGGAAATACCTGCTCACATTGTGCCCATCCGCATTACCCCCTTGCAGGGGACAGTGAGACACTACCCAAACAGTGTTGCCTGAGTATCAGCACAGCAGGCCCCTCCCCCAGAAGGCAGGCTGAAAAATCAGNAAGCCCACATCCCTAAGATCCCTATAACAAGTGCACACTGCCTGGGTCCTGGTCAATAATTTGGGCTCTGGACAGCCCCGCAACCTCTCCCCATCAGAATGAAGAGAAGGAGAAATCCTCCCCAGCAAAGAAAAGACAATGAGTCTGTGGCCTCTGCCACAGAACTGATGGATATGGATATAACCAAATTATCANTTCAGAGTAACAATGGTCAAGATGATGTGTAGACTTGAAAAAAGTATTAACGAAAATGTTAACAAGAATATAGAATTTCTAAGGGCGGAAATGAGAGCGAATATGGCAGAAATTTAAAATGCTATGAATCAAATGCAGTCAAAACTAGATGCTCTGA
>NC_048218.1:35534318-35550442 GCF_002007445.2 Ailuropoda melanoleuca
AGGATCCAACAGTACATTAAAAGGATTATCCATCAAGACCAAGTGGAATTCATCCCTGGGATGCAAGGGTGATTCAACATTCGCAAATCGAGAATATATTTGCAAATGACACAACGATAAAAGACTGGTATCCAAGATCTACAAAGAACTTCTCAAATTCAATACGCGAGAAACAAATAAAGAAATCNAACAGATAAAAGACTGGTATCCAAGATCTACAAAGAACTTCTCAAATTCAATACGCGAGAAACAAATAAAGAAATCAAAAAATGGGCAGAAGATATGAACAGACACTTTTCCAATGAAGACATACAAATGGCTAACAGACACATGAAAAAATGTTCAAAATCATTAGCCATCAGGGAAATTGAAATCAAAAGCACACTGAGATACCACCTTACGCCAGTTAGAATGGCAAAAATTGACAAGGCAAGAAAAAACAATTATTGGAAAGGATGTGGAGAAAGGGGATCCCTCCTACATTGTTGGTGGGAATGCAAGTTGGTACAGCCACTCTGGAAAACAGTGTGGAGGTCCCTTAAAAAGTTAAAAATTGAGGTATGCTATGATCCAGCAATTGTACTAAAATTTTAATTTTAAATAGCAAAAAACTTCAGAATAAGGGAAAGATCATGGAAAAAGAGAAAGCTTTANTGCTATGATCCCGCAATTGCACTAATTTTAATTTTAAATAGCAAAAAACTTCAGAATAAGGGAAAGATCATGGAAAAAGAGAAAGCTTTATGTATTAGTTCTTTAATGACATTATTTCCTTCTTTTTGAACAAAGGCCCCACATTTATTTTCCCTGGACTGTGCAAATTATATAACTGTTCATGGCCAAAGCCACTTTTCTAAACAAGGCTTCAGGTATACAGCAGTAACTGCAGCATGCCTCAGAAGTTACAGGAGCTAGGGAGAGAAGGTATGGCAAATGATAAAAGGCAATAGTATTTCTTCCAGTTAGCTCCTTGCCTAACACAGATAAACCTACTTGCTTTAAAAATTAAGTTCACTCTAAGAAGACATAGAATCTCAAGGATACTGATTGATCACAATTTCTAGGAAAACTTATAGGAGAATGATGGTGGGGCAAGCTATAACCCTGATTCTGCAGTTGGTTAAAGGCTTTAACTCATACTCATCAACTTCCTACCCATCTCTCATATTTTATTGCAGTTCCTTATAGCTAGAACTTCATACTAAGTGGCTAACCTAGGTTGACTCAGACCTCCACTTTGAGGCATAAGAACAAGAATTTAAGTGTTATATACACACTTCTCAGGATGCTATAAAAGTGGCACTTGAAGGGAATTGGGAAATGATGAGGCACATGACTGTGGACTCAGTGGACCTGCTATAATACAGTCTAGGACTAAGACTCCATTTATCACCTAATTCCCATGCACCAGTTCTCTAACAGGCATGACACAAAGATGATACATTTTTGTCTTTGGTGTAAATCCAGAATCTCTGTTCAAAAGCCTTTAATAGATCTAGGTATTCTCTTTCCCTCAATGAATTATTACTGAATAAATGAACCTAAGTCTGTGTGGAGAACAGCTGAGGGAGTCATTACTATATATACTGGTCCTTCCTCAAGGGGACCTAATCTCTCCATTAGCTATTGATTTCCAAGTGTGAAAACTTGCTTAAGTCTGGAACATGGGAAAGGGATAGTGACTGTTCCAGAGGGTCTGGCTGACCATACCTTAACCATTCTTAAAAACCTTTAATTATGTATATTAAACAATACTATGGGCTGGCCATCTTCTCTCTAAAATAAATATGCCAGGAATATCAAATATAAACACAAAGCACCAGTTAAATTAGGATTCAGATAAATAAAGAAAATGCTTTTTTATTATAATAATATTTTTTTATATTATATTAGTCACCCCCTCCCCTCTGAAGCCCTCAGTTTGTTTCTCAGAGTCCATAGAAGAAAATGCTTTAAATATAAACATGTCACATGAAATATTTGGGACATACTTATACTAAAAAATTAAGCATTGTTTATCTGAAATTTAAATATAACTGCATGCCTTGTATTTTATCTGGCTGTGCTTCTCTAGGAAAACCATAATTTTGTAACCATTGTTAAAGATCCCCACCAGTCATGTTACCCTGGTTGACACTCAGAAATTAATGGCCATTAGAATGATAATAACCATATTACTTGTGATTGTTAATTGTTGCCACCTGGCCTTTCCTATTTGGGATGGCAGTGATCACAGTTATGGGTCAGAATTTCCTACCATAAGTATCAGCCTACAGAGCCTCTCAGTATCACTGTTGTCCCCCTTGACTTGTACATCCTTTCCTCTCTTAACAAATGAGGGTTTTTCCAAAAAACATATACAGCTGGTGGGTCTCCTGGTCTTAAATAATTAATTCACCAATACACGTACTCTGAGTGGTTTTGCCCCTTCCTCCATGGCCTTCCAAGCAATTCTGGCATTTCCACTTCATATAATGCTGGCCATCACCTATCTCCACCTTGCCTCCCAGTTTCCAAGTGCCATTATAACACTGAACTAGAACTAGTCACCCTCTCTTTGCTGCCCTTGCCAGGATGTTAAATCTTGTTTGGTAGGAAATTGTCCCCATATCACAAACACCATATCCACATTTTTGTTCCACCCCTGTTGATCTAACTTCATCAGCATGCTCTCCCAGGTATACGCTTCCATTTCTTGTCAATAAAACATAGTCGAGACACATAGTTTATGATCCCTCAGACTTTAATCTTTCTCTCCTTTTCTTTTCTCTCAGCATTTCCCCAGTTGGGCCATGCTGAAATTTTCTGAAATAGATTTTTTTTTGGTGCCCTGTACAGGAAGCTGGAGAAGATCCTAACTCAGGAAGCACTATCTTATAAGGCAACTGACTGACTTGAGGCCTCTGAAAGAATTACAAGTAAAGGAAATGGGAGGTGGGGGGCAGTTGTTGTTACCCTTCGACATGATGGAGCTGGCCACATCTAGAAGCCCAGTGTCAAGGGAATCTGGGTGCCCAATGTTCTCAAGTGCGTATATCAGATATCCCCATTTTTCAATCTCAGTTCCACTTTTTTCCCTATCAGTCATAAGAGACTTGCTGGAGATGAGAATTCAACTTTTTCTGGAGTTTTGCTATTTCTGCATAAAGTTCCTGAGCCTACTCTTCAGTGTGATCAACTCTCAGTTACAGGAGATGACTATATCTTTGAACACTGCCATTGAGGTCTCTGATTTTCACATTTTGTATTAAATTGGTGATTGATCATCCAGAGTCTATAATTTTCTCTCTTGTAGGTATCATTGGTGCTTAGCAATAGCCACCCAGTTTCTATGTCCTTATCATAAGTATGTTCCCTGTTCTTTTCAAATATCAGAGTTTTTGCTGTTGCATGAATGAGTATAACTTCCTCCACCTCTATCCTTTCCCAGTTGACCACAGTAAATTTTTAATGACAAACTGATACATAATGATAAGAATAATTAATATTCCACTTACCTTAAGTGACAGAGTGCTCCTTGTCAGGTAGCTAGCTGGTGAGCCATCTCTGAAATCAAATCCTTTGTGCCCTTCCCACAACCACTTTTGATACTAACTCTCTAAGGTTAGGCACCACACAAGCAAAACCAGGCCAGAGTCAGGGATTCAGGTGCATGAGATTAATTAAGGAAATTATCATCAGGAAAATGAGGAAAATAAAATAAGGAAAAGGAAGGAGTTGAGCAAGAGTATAGTCTCATGTAAATTCTAGGCTTGATCTGATTCATAAGCATGCTTTGGCACATAAATCACATTACAGATTCATCCCTCTGAGGCAAGGCAAATAGACCATAGTGTCCCCAAATAGTAAGTCACTGACTGCACCGGGGTGTGGAGTGTAACAAGTGTCCCAAGTGTAAGCTGTTAACACAGCCCCCCAAAGCTAGGTCGATGGGTATACCAGCCAATAAAGTGGATATGGCCAGGGGACACCAGCAACACCTACTGCAATTGCTTTATATACTCAGTTATAACTACATTTAGACTTTAATTTATACAGTATTTTGAATCATCCTAATATGCTTACTATGCTTCCTTTTGCATAATGCAGCTTCTTTCTGTAAATCATTTCTTATCTCAGGGCCAATTCTGCTTATCATAGTATCTAAATTGCCCACAATACTTTTTTTAACCCACTAATAGTATTATCAACCTACATTTCTTAGTTTTCTACAGCTGCTTTCCTTCTTTAAGAGGATAAGTCTGGCCCTAATTAGGTTCTATCTCATTTAATATTTATTCTAGGGTCTATTTAAACTCTCATATTCTATTTTATGCTTTGGTCAATTATTTATTCATTTTTAATTTTCTGCATATCAATGACAAATTTCTTGTTGGCTACCATTCTGACCCCTGCTTACTATTCCTCAATCTATAGATTATCCTTACAAATACAATTTAATATATATATTATATATATATATAATATATATATATATTCTCCATCTCTAAATCATAAACACTCTATGCCAATCCTTTTTAACTGAGGGGGGCAAACAGGTAAATAGGTAAAACAATAGGTAAAATAGGTAAAACAAACATTCTTCATACATTGTTCTTCATAAATCTTTATTCCTTTGGGAAGTAGGCTGTTGTATGTCTGAATTATCTTCATTATAGAAACACAGTGTGTGTTCATTGTGCCAGTACACCCCAGGTTTTTAGGAACCAGACTAACTGCTAAGATTTAGATATTAAACTGAGAGAGAACCTCCATGAAGGAAATATTTTAAATGACAAATGGTAATACTAATAATGTAAAGGGAATGTAAGATAACTGATTTACTTTTGTTTGGGTTTAATTTGGGTCTCACTCTTAATAATCATCTTCATTGATATATTTCTTTGTAATGCATTTTATTTAAGTCAGAAATAATCTTACTTAGCATAGTTTACTATAATAAAAAAGAAATCCAGTGTTATTTAATGTTATTTAAATGGTACAATATTACACATTACCATTTAAGACTGCACTTAAAATATGTATTCAATTGGGTATCTATTTACCCAAATAATTTGCCTTTTTATGTTGAAAATACAAATCTGCCTGAAACATATTGATCTCTTCATCTATTTTTTTGTTGTTGAATCTTTCTCTGTTCTTTATCTTTCTAATAGTGTATTTAATGCCATATCCTAGCTATGAAAATAGCCATTAGAAGATAAACTATGTAGAATAAATGTCTTCTGTGCCCAGGCATCTGAGATATTTTTATGAGCATTTATCAAAATCATACCTGTGCATATTAAGTGTAATGAAATCCCCAAGATGGTAAATATCTCCAAGAATATAAAGGCTGTGTTGGCTCAAATGAACAGGCAAAATGGAGGGGAGATTATTTTCTCATAATCTCTGTTATGCTAGTAAAAAAAAAATACCGAACTTGAATAAGGTAAGTCAAAACAAATTCTGTTTTTTTAATAATAATTTTTTATTATGTTATGTTAGTCACCATACAGTACATCCTTAGTTTTTGATGTAGTGTTCCATGATTCATTATTTGAGTATAACACCCAGTGCTCCATGCAATATGTGCCCTCCTTAATACCCATCACTGGTCTAGCCCAATCCCCCACCCCCCTCCCCTCTGAAGCCCTCAGTTTGTTTCCCAGAGTCCACAGTCTCTCATGGTTCATTCCCCCTTCTGTTTACCCCCCCTTCATTCCCCTTCTTTCTCCTACCTATCTTCCTATTTCTTATGTTCCATAAATGAGTGAAACCATATAATTGTCTTTCTCTGCTTGACTTATTTCACTTAGCGTAATCTCCTCCAGTTCCGTCCATGTTGCTGCAAATGTTGTGTAATCGTTCTTTCCGATGGCTGAGTAATATTCCGTTGTATATATGGACCACATCTTCTTAATCCTGTCTTACAGAAGGTTCCCTTGAAGACAATGCTATGTCTGAGAATTCATCTACAAGTGATTTATTGAGAAAGTGCTCCCCAGAGAAACTAGTAAGGAAGTGGTTTCATAGGACAGGGAAAAGGAAATAAATCAAGCAAGGTAAGATTTTAGGCCACACACAAACTTTAATCTGATAGGGTTGTTCTAGACCAGAATCTAGAGTATAAATAAAGTCTCAATTGGGTGGAAAGGAATTGGGCACTTATACTCTAGCACTCTTAACTCTTTGAAAGTATAATCTACTGGACCCATTCTCTTTTCTGCTTGCAGGAAAATCTCTCCTATATTGTATGGTAATCTCAAGAAACTTTATACTAGTGGGCTATTAGAAGCAAAGGAAGAGAAATTTTGGAAGGTAGCAAAAATGATTGATGATAACTGTGGGGATCTAAGTGGAATATGAATTGATGAACATAAACATTTAAGTATTTTTAATCATAATGAAATGGAAGAAATGTGAGTGAGTAGCAATGAATTTGTAGTTTTATAAAACACTTATGTGATGAATTTCTAAGCAGTCTTAAATCTTATTTCTGCTTTTAATATCTAATGATATGGCATGATTATTTAACCTTATGACATGGGAAGATGAAGTTAAAAAGAAAAACTTTATATACAGTATGGTCTCCAAATTTTCAAACTATAGCATATATTTGTGTGTGTGTGTCTGTGTATTATATTATAAATGGTGTAGAACAAATACACAATCTCTACTTNTACAATCTCTATTTCATAAAAGCCTACATTTTAAAATACAAACTTTAAAGAAATTTCCAAAATCAAAAGATCGGAATACAAGATAAATTATAACTCTTATAATAAAATAACATATAACCTTACCTAGATGAGGAACTTGTTTGGCTCAAGTAAATAGAGTAAACAGAAAGTCAAATAGCAAACACTATAGTGTGTAGACTTTAGAGCCAAACTGTCTTGGTTTAAATGTCTGTTCTGCCACTTAGTACTTATGTGCCCTTGAGCAAGTTAATTCACTTTTGCAAGTCTCAGCTTTCTTATCTATAAAATAGGAGAAATAGTAGTACTTATTTCAGAATAGTGCTATGAGAATTAAATGAGATCCACAGGAAAAACACTTTGAGCTGTGGTTAGCAGATAGAAAGCACTCAATAGATGATAGAAATTATTGTTAATACATAAGTAATATCTAGTATTTTACTATATATCCAATCTTAAGAAAAAAAATTTTCTTCCATAGACAAGTTGTCAAAAAACAGTTAAAAGTGACCTTATAAAATTTGACTATTTTTTGGTAATAATTAAAATAAACATAGAATTCTTGCCTCTGGTCAGTGCTAATATGGAAAGAACTTTCCTAAAATAATATTTCCTGGGAAGAAAGGTCTTTAAAAGAAATGTGAAAGGAGAACATTTATGTAGATGGGAATTTTGGCAATTTAATGTTCTGTGGTAAAACATCAAGTGTTTGGGAACAGCAGTGGTAAAAATGTATGGCCAGAAAGGTAGAAACATGCTTGTAGAAAAAAACAAATAATCCCATTGAAAATTGTCTAGTAAGAAATTCTCATCTAAATGGCATAGGTTCACTATTAGGTAAAGGTGTTCATTGGGTAATCAAGGGATGACTCATTGAGGAAAAAATATGTTTCAATTTTAAATTTGCATGTGTCCCCCACACTTTGGAATACTTGCTAATTGATACTCTTTAGAGATGGTTTCTTAATCCCTTGTCCGTTTTGTCTTCCCTGTCCTAATTTGTGCCTACAGCACAGACTGGATCTCCAGTCAAATATTCCAGTTTTCTCCTTTGATTTTTTTATGTAAAATTACACAATTTTTTTGTCTTATTCTGGTTAAATAGAATACATCAAGTAGATTTAAAGTGAGCCTACTACCTTTGTAGCACTCAAAAGAACATAATATGTAAATCATTAGCAGTTTACATTTTAACCTCACGCAAAAATTTTTAAGGAGTTGTGAAGGAGTTCTCCTAAAGAACTTAAACTTACAACCAGCTTTATCCACAGGGTGAAACAGAATCCCGCTATTAAAAACACTGGCAAACAATAAATGGAAGTAAATCAATATAATAGAGTGAGGAGAACTTTGATCTGGGATTCAGGGTAACTGATAGTCTTGCAGTTTACAGTCTGCATAATCAACAACACCTCACAGTTTCATGAGTAAGGATATCGATCTAGATAATCTTAAGGTCCCTTTCCATTCTCTTTATAACATTTATCTAAAATATTTTTGCTTGTTTATCTGTTTTTGTTACAGAACTCTTAAGTTCCAAGTGGTCAAAATCCTCACTATTTGTCAAGTGACATATATCAATTGATAAATGCTCAATAAATATGTGTTTAATAAATTAATAATGTTCAGGAATATTACAAGTTAGGTATTTAGACATATCTTCTAACTAAAAGTAGCCAAAAATGCTGAAAAATAAATAAAACCTTTCTGTTAAAATGACTGAAGAGTTGAAAGATAGTAAAGAAATACAAGCCAAACCTAAAAGGCTGGAATCCAAAGATATAAGTTGATTACTGAAGGCATCTTTGCCCAAAGGACATTTGCCAAACTGAAAATGTAAGCTATGATTTGCAAAGATATTTTGTTTATATGAAGGAAAAGAAAAAGTCAAGTCTTGCCTAAGTTGTAGAGTAAAATATCAGATACTCTTCTGATAAAATTCAGAACCCAAAGTCCGTCCCCTCAGTTTAATTGTGAATCAGAAAGAAATATGTCCTAACTACATGTCAGAGTAACAATAATAAAAATTCTTTAACACTGATTATGAAATTGGGCAAATGTTTATATAAATACATAATTTCATATAAATTAATATAGGATCATCTTCCATTATATTTGCAGATTTGTAAAATCACAACATCAACATGGTCAAAAACAAAACAGAACAAAACAAAATTCAAGCACAAATTTAATTTAAAATTATTTCTGTTTATCATTGCCACCAAGTGGCTAGCAAAAGCAAGCACAAATAGCTTGATACCAGAACAAAAGTTTCCCAAGAAAAATAATCAAATTATGTTAAAAAATCAAACATGTAAACATGGTATTGTGAGAAAAAAATAAGAAGATAGAACAGAACAGAAACAGACCTGCATAATTTTTCTTACCAGAATTTCCAGAAAAGTTCATAAATAAGTTTGCTTACTATGTTACAAGGAATAAAATAATGGTAAACTTTTATCAGAATGCCAAAATCAGATTCCAATAAAGTCAAACAAAACTCCTAGGGAAATAAGTAATAATAATAACAAAAACATTGTGATAGCTTTAACAAGTATATAGATAGAGCTGAAAAGAGAATTCATGAACCGATAGATAAACCAGATGAAAGTATCACCAATGGAGCATCTAAAGATCAATGATTTAGAAAATAAGAAATAGCTATTATCACATATATTAGGGTTTTTTTTTCTGTCATAACAAATTACCACAATTTAGCAGCTTACACAACACAAATCATTACTTTTCAGTTCTGTTGGTTGGAAGTCCAGTACAGGAGTTACTGGATTAAAATCAAGGTATAGGCATGCTGCATTTATTTCTGGAGGTTGTAAAGGAGAATCTATTTCCTGCCTATCTGGGTTTTTAGGAAAATTCAGTTCCTTGTTATAGGACTAGTATCCCTCTATTCTTTCTGGCTGCAATCCAAGGGTCATACATATCTGCTGAAGGCTGCCATATCTCTTGGCTCTTGGTCCCTTCCTATATCTCAAAGCCAGTAACTGTGGGGCAGGTCCTTCTCGAGTTGAGTTTTTTGGAAACACTCTTATTTCGTCATCTCCCACTTTTAAAGACTCATGTATTTAAATTGAAATCACTCTGATAATCCAGGTCCTTCCCATCTCAGGACCGTTGCCTTATTCACATCTACAAAGTCTCTTTTGCCATGAGAGGTAACATATTCACAGGTCTAGGGCTTAGGAATATGGACATCTTTGAATTATAGTTATTCTATTTCTTGTAACATATAACAAATGTAGAATTAGAAGGTCAACATATGTTTAACCAGAATTGCATGAAAAGGAAAAAGAATATAAAGCAGAAAATACGTAACTAAATGATGGCTGGTAATCTTTCCAAAATGATAAAATTACAAATCCCCAAAGAAGTTCAGGAATCTTCAAACTTCCAGGCCTAAATAGCTTCACTGGTACATTATGTACAATATTTAAGGAATAATATTGACAATACCAATCTTAGATAAAGTCTTTCAGAAAATTAAGGAAGAAAGAATAGCTCTCAGTCCATTTGGGGGGTTTGCATAGCTCTGATGCTAAATTCTGGTGATTATCCTACAACAAATGAAGTATACAAATCAATATTACCTGTTCCCAAAGATGCAGAAAAGGTGTCAGCAAATTGAGTTCAACGATGTCTAATTAGGAAAATGCATCATGACCAATCGAGATGTATCATGAGAATGCATTAGGAATTACCAATGATACAGCACATTATAAAGAAGGAAAATAATAGACCACATTAATAGATGCTGAAAAAGTATTTGCAACATTTAGCATGCATGCATACACACACACACACACACACACATGCACACATACACAGTAAACTCTCAGCAAGCTATGAAGAGAAGGGAACTTCCCCAATTTGATAAATAACAGCTGTGAAAGAAAACCAACACTAAAATAAATGGTAAAATATTGAAAAGTTCCCATTAAGATAGGGAATATGGCAAAGATGTCCTATTAAGTTACTTGTGTTTGGCATTGTACTAGAGAATCTAGCCAGAGCACTAGAAGAAGAAAAAGAGAGGAGAACCATAAATATTGTAGAAGAATTAAAATGTCTTTATCAAGAGATGACAAGATTATAAATTTTAAAAATCCAAAGTAGTCTACAAGCAACTACTACAACTAATAAGTACAATATTGCAAGATAAAAAATTTGTAGGAAATCAATTTATTTCTATATACTAGCAACAAATTATTAGAAAATAAAGGTATAAAAGCTATCATTTAAAAAGGTATAAAAATTCTAAGAAATCAATTTAAGAAAAGTTGTACAAGACCTATATACTGAACATTATATAATATTTTTGAAATAAGTTAAAGAACTAAATGGACATTACATGTTTAAGGATTAGAAGAATCAATATTGTTATGAGCTCAGTTTTCTCTCAAACAATTAAATACATTTTATTCAAACTTTATCAGACTTTTAGGAAGAAATTGATAAAATTATTGTCATATTGATATTGACCTCTTGAGTCAATATCCTTCATGTAGTGACTTAGTAATCCAGAAGGCAATTTTGCTCTGACTTCAAAACAGGAGTGTTCATCCATAATAGTGACAAGAGAGGAGATAATTTCCCTGACTACATAGTTCAGTTTGGAAATCATATTGACTGTGCTTACAGTCCCTTGGCCAGAACTGTCCTATGGCCTCGCCTAATTTCAAAGAGTCATGAAAATTTAACATTCTCCTATAACACTTTCATGCCTGAAAGAAGAGGAAAACTGAAATTGATGGACATTAGAAATCTAGCATTGTGATCTTAAGAAAGCATGCACATATGTGCAGAATGACATGAACATAAATATCCACAGCAACATTATTCAGAATAACCAAAAACTTAAAATTACCCAAATACCTTCACTGTTAGGATAGAAAAATGAATAGAGAGCCATCAGTGGAAATGGCGGATCAAGGACCTGTAAAAATCTGCTACTCCATAAAAGCAGCAACAACACTGACCAAAAAAAAAATTGTAAAAATTAATTTTTTCAATATTCTTCACATTACCCAAAGACTAACAACAATCCATAGAGCTATTCAAGAAAAAAAGTCTGAATCTCGGTTTCAACAGTTGACCTTGGTTGTATATTAACTTGCCCTGTGCCTATTCCCTTCCTCTTAGCTCTCTGGTAGCCTCAAAAACTAACAGCCCTACTATTTCAATGAAAAGCAGTAGTTTAGCTGCACACGGGAGAGGACATAGTGGAATTGGAGCTCTCAAAAGCACCATTTTCAGAAAATTGTCATTATTTTATCTGTCTGGCAATTCCATGGAAACCCCCATTTGCAGGGTTAGTTTTTATTTGACCTGACTTGAAGCTAACTCAAGTGCAAATAGCTTTTTCCCAGGGGAGGGGTGTTGTCAAAATTAATCAGCAGCAACTGTTTAAATCACAACTGCCTGAGGCTGTAATAATAGTAAAGGCAAAAAAGAAGTGACGAAAGCGCTTAAAAGGAAAGCTAAGAATAAAATGTCCATTTGAAGCTTTGAATTGCTCTAATATATTCCTGGGGATGTAGAGTCCACTCACATGTGTAGTACTGTGCTCATATCTAGGTCTATGCAAATGTCCAGGAAAGACCTGACAAGGCCTCTACCTGATCTTAATCCTCTGCACAAACAAGAGTTAAAGGATACGGAAAAGTTGTAAACTGTCTGCCTGAGCATTGAAGGTATACCCCAGCACACACGCAGAGCCCTTTGGCAAAGGTTTGGAGACTTACTAGTTTCCAGCCATTAAGAGAAGCTCTATCCAATGATTAGCTGAACACTAAGCTAACAAAGAAGATACTTCAGTGGCCACACACAACAAAGAATAGAATTTTCAGAATTAGTTCAGGAAAGTCACTAAACAAACAAAAAGCAAAAACAACCGTAGCATCACCAACAAGTAACAACAACAAACACTGGAGATGGGATATCTAATTCACAAATTTGAAACATTGTATTGTTTAAATATCTAATATTTAACAAAATGAGATACCCAAAAAGTTAGAAAATACGGCCCATAGAGAGGGAAAAATAGAAATAGAAACTGTCCCTGTGAAAGCCCATACTTCGAACTTCCTAGACAAAAGCATTAAATTAGCTATTTTAAACATGCTGAATAGGAAACCATGTCTACAAAACTCAGTTTCAGAACATCGCACCAGCATATCAATAAAGATATGGAAATTATGAAAAGGGGCCACATAGAAATTTTGAGGTTGAAACACACCATAGCTGAAATTTAAAAATTATAAGAGTTGTTTAATAGTATATTTGAGTTGCAGAATGTAGAATCAGTAAAATTGTAGATCAGTTGAGAATGTCCAGTCTGAGAAACACAAAGAAAAAAGAACCAAAGAAAAATAAAGAGAACCTGAGAGACTTTGGGTCACCATCAAGCATATAAACATATGCATAAGGAAAGTACCAGAAGGAGAGAAAAGAGGTAAAGAGATAGAAATAATATCTTCAGGAAATAATGGTCAAATTTGTATGAAATATTGATGAGAAACATCCAAGAAGCTCAACAAATTCCAAGTAAGATAAATTGAAAGAGATCCATACATAGACATCACCGTATAACTGTTGAAAGACAAAGAGAGACTGTTGAAAACAGCAAAAGACAAAGGATTCATCATATATAAGGGACCCTTAATAAGATGAATGGATAATTTCTCATAAGAATCCAAAAGACGTCAGAAATCAATGAGATGGCATATTCAGTGTGAAGGGGGGGGGGGAAGACTCCCAACCACGAATTCTCCATTCAGCAAAACTCTCTTTCAAAAATGGAGAAATTGTACTGTATGGTGATTAACATAATATAATAAAAAAATGGAGATTAAGAAATTCCCAGACAAACAAAATGTTTCCCTAGCAGATGTGTCCTATAATAAATTCTAAAGGGAGTCTTTCAGACCTAAATGAGAGAACACTAGACATCATATCAAATCAAAGTGAAGAAATAAAGAGCAGTAGATAAGGTCACTACATAACAAAACATAAAAGATAGTATAAATGCATGTATTCTTTGTAACTATTTTCCTCTATCTGATTTAAAAGACAGCTACAAAGTAATAAATGTAAACCTGTGCTGACATGTATATAATGTTGTATAAATATGTAATTTTTATGATAATAGCACAAAGGAGAAGGGATGGGGGATGGGGCTATCTAGGAGCAAAGTTTTTAGATAATATTGAAATTAATTTGGTATTAATCCAAACTAGATTGGTTTACTTATTAAGTGAACCGCTTGGAAAATATCAGGACAAGAACTAAGAAAATAACTCAAAACCGCATAGTAAAAGAAATGACAAGTGAGTTAAATTGGTACACAAGAAAATATCTTTTTAATACAAAATAAGATAGTAGTGGAGAAATTGGGGAATCAAAAAGATACAGACATATATAAAACATATATGTAAATCCTACCTTATTGTCAACTACACTAAATGTAAATGGGTGTAACATACCAATAAAAAGACAGAAATCAGCAGAATGGATAAAAAAAGTATAATCCAACTACATGTTGTCTACAAGAGGCACATTTTATATTCTGGGTACAATAAATCAAAATTAAAAGATACAAATAGGTTGAAAGTGAAAGGATGGACAAAGAACACACATAGTAGCATAAGAGAGTGGCTATACTAATATCAAACAAAATAGATCTTAAGACAAAAAAAGTGTTGCTAAAGTATAACATTGTATAATGATAAAAGGGTTAAACCACCCAGAAGACACAAGAATTATAAATGTATACAGGCATACTTCAGGTATATTTCAGGTTCAGTTCCAGATCATCACATTAAAGTAAATATTGCAATAAAGCAAGTCAAGTGAATTTTTTGTTTTCCAGTGCATATAAAAGTTATGTGTACACTATACTATAGTCTCTTAAGTGTGTAGTAACTTTATATCTAAAAAACAATGTACATACCTTAATTTAAAAAGATTGCTAAAAATGCTAACAATCATCTGAGGTTTTAGCAAGTCATAATCTTTTAACTTATGGAGGGTCTTGCTTCAATCTTGATGGCCACTTACTGATCAGGATTGTGGTACCTGAGGTTGAAGTAGATGTAGCAATTTTTTAAAATAAAACCACAATGAAGTTTGTTGCATCAGTTGACTCTTCCTTTCATGAACAATTTCTCTGTAGCATGTGATTCTCTTTGATCACTAAAACTCTCCATATAAGCAATAAGGCTGTTTTACTTTCTTATTATTCATGTGTTCACTGGAGTAGCACTTTTAATTTCCTTGAAGAACTTTTCCTTTGCTTTCACAACTTGGGTAACTGGCACAAGAAGCCTGGCTTTCACCCTATCTCAGTTTTTGACATTTCTTCTTCACTATGCTTAATCATTTCTAGCTTCTGATGTAAAGTAAGATATGTGTGACTCTTCCTTTCCCTTGAACATTTAGAGGACATTGTTGGTTTATTGATTGGCCTAATTTCAATGTTGTGTCTCAGGGAATAGGGAGGCCTAAGGAGAGGAAGAGAGATGGGAGACAGTTGAGCAGTGAGAACACACACATTTATTGATTAAATTCACCATCTTATATGGGTGTGGTTCATGGCACCCCAAACAAATAATAGTAACATCAAAGATCACTAATCATCATAACAAATATAATAATAATGAAAACTTTTTAAATATTGTAAGAATTACCAAAATGTGACAGAGATATGAAATGAGCAAATGCTGTTGGAAGAATGTACCAATAGATTTGTTCAACAAAAGTTGGCAAAAATCTGCAGTTTCTAAAAAATGCAATATCTGCTAAGTATAATGAAGTGAAGCACAATTAAGATATACCTGTATAAATGTATAAAAAGAGCCCCCAAATTATGAAGTAAAAACTGAGAGAATTTATGGGAAGAATAACCAATTCAACATAGCAGTACAAAAGTTCAGTACTCCACTCTCAATCATGGATAAAACAACTAGGAAAAAGATTAACATGGAAATATAAGACTTGAAAAACACTATAAAACAACTAGACCTAACAGACATCAATAGAACACCCCAACCAAGAACAGCAGATCATACATTCTTCTCATGTGTGCATGGATATTCTCCAGGACTGACAGTATATTAAGCCATAAAACAAGCCTTACTAAATTAAAAAGGATTGTGATCATAAAAAGTATGTTCTATGACCCCAATGGAAGGGAATTAAAAATAGCAAAGAAATTTGGGGATTTTTTTAAAGATTTTATTTATTTGTCAGAGAGAGAGAAAGTGAGAGAGAGCACACAAGCAGGGGGAGCAGCAGGTAGAGGGAGAAGCAGGCTCCTAGCTGAGCAAGGACCCCCATGTGGGACTGGTTCCCAGGACCCTGGGCTCATGACCTGAGCTGAAGCAGACGCTTAACTGACTGAGCCACCCAGGCATCCCAAGGGGGAATTTA
>NC_048218.1:35550542-35563056 GCF_002007445.2 Ailuropoda melanoleuca
TTCAAAATCATTATAAAAAATGAATTATATGTCAACACATTAGCAATGAACAATCTGGAAATTAAGAAAATAATTCCATTTACAATAGCATCAAAAAGAAAAAGTACTTAAGATTAAATTTATGAGGGTTATGGAAAGGGAGGTGGGTGAGGGGATTGGGTAACTGGGTGATGGGCATTAAGGAGGGAACATGAGGTGATGAGCACTGGGTGTTACACGCAACTAATGAATCATTGACCATTACATCAAAAACAAATGATGTATTATATGTTGGCTAATTGAACTTAAATAAACAAATTAACAAAAAAGTGCGAGACTTGTACGCCGAAAACTGTAAAATACTGTTGAAAAAAAGCTAAATAAATGGAAATCCTATTTTCCTGGATTTAAAAATTTAACGTTGATCTACAGAATCAGCATTTCTATATGAAATCTCAAACTGCAATTTTTTTAGCAGAACTTGACAAGCTGATGCTAAAATTCAGATGGAAATGCAAGGAGCCCCAAAAACCAAAGGAATCTTTAAAAGGAACAGGGAGAATTTCAGAACCTAACACAAAGGGATTGTATCTAGATAATGTGGTACTGGCAATAATAGGAATATAGACCAATGAACAGAATCGAAATCTGAGAAATAAATTTTTACCTTTATGGTCAATTATTTTTCAATAAGCATACCCAGATAATTCAGTAGGGAACAATAGTCTTTTCAGCAAATGGTTCTGGGACAACTAGATATCCACATTCAGAAAAATGAATGTGAACTCTTACGTAACACCCCTTACCAAAATCAACTCAAAATTGATCTGATTCCTAAATATAAGAGTTAAAACTATAAAACCCCAGAGGCAAATGTAGGCATAACCCTTCATAGACCATAGATTAGTTAATGATGTCTTAGATATGACACTACAAATGAAAGCAAAATAAATAATAATAATAATAAAGTACATTTCATCAAAATTGTAAACTTCTGTGCTTTAAAAGATGCTATAAAAAATGAAAAGAGAACCCACAGAATGGAAGAATATTTTCAAATCATATTCGATAATGGGCTAGTATGCAGAATATATAGAGAACCCTTAAAATTTAATGAAAAGACAACCCAATTAAAAATGGGCAATGCATTTGAATAAACATTTAGCACAGGAAAAGATGCTCAGCATCGTAAGTTATTAGGTAAATGCAAATCAAAACCACAATGAAATACTACTTCGTACTCCTAAGATGGCTATAATAAAAAAAGAAAAAGATATATAATAACAAGTGTTGACAAAGATACAGAGAAACTGGAACACATTGTTGGTTGAAATGGAGGATGTTACAGCTGATTTGTAAAACTTTGGCATTTCCAAGTGAAACAGAAAGAATTACGAGTTTTATTTTCATATGAGTTTATTTTCAATCATATGAGTTTTATTTTCTTTTTCAGATTGAAATCTCAAAATCAGAAGCCATATTATATACTTGTTTGTACTTCCTTATGGCTTCTGGCTTAGCTTTGAATACATACTAGGTAGAGATATGATGATAAAGGTTTAATAACTGGCTCTTGACATGATGGAGGAAAAGATCTAATTTGTAACATTTGCCAAGTTCAGTGGTGTAAATACTCCTTTGATGAATGGACTAGTCATGATATATAGAAAATATTTAGGAAAAATAATTTGCATATTTTAAACACAAAATTTTATCATTAAAGAAAGAAAAAGAACAAGAGAAATCTGCATGGGGAGTTAGTTTGACCTACAAAGTATTTTATCAATAATTACAGAAGTACATTTTCCATGCCAAAATCATGGTCACTATTGGTGTCTACATGATGTCACCAAGTACAACTCAATCACTATTTTTATTCTGAATTGGTTATTTTTTACTAATATATAGCAAGTCTGAAGAAAAAAAATTATCTACTATATACTAAGTGTGAATGAGTCATTGAGAAGTTTGGGTACTGTCACCAATTACTTGCTGTCTTATTCTACCTGGGTTGCCAAGTAATACCCCAGACTAGGTGGCTTAAACAACAGAAATTTATTTTCTCATAGTTCTGGAGGCTAGAAGTCCAAGATCAGGGTGGGAAAATTCAATTCCTGGTGAGAACTCTCTTCCTGGCTTCCAGACAACTATTTTCTCGCTGTGCCCTCACATGGCCTTTCCTTTGTACTCACAGAAAGACATAGATCTCTGATGTCTCTTCCTCTTCTTAAAAGGATATTGGTCATATTTGATCAGAGCCCTACCCTTATGAACTATTTAACCTTAATTTCCCACCCACCCTCCAAAATCCTGTGCCCAAATAGTTTTTGGCTTCAATGTGTGGATTTGGGGGTAGAGAGTGGGGGCACCATTCATTCCATAGCACTTACATTGTAAGTTTCCCATAATAATACTTCTTCTCTCAGAGATCTATGATAATGTGTGTTGTGCAAAGTAGATGAAGCCCAAGTGGTTGAAGAACAGTTAGGCAATTTATAAAAAGTGTTTTTGCTCCAGGGCAAAACCTTTATTTTTAAAACTAGTCTAAGATGCCAGATAGATATTTTCTTAGAGAAATATTTTTATTTGTTCTCTGGAAATCCTAGAGAAAGTTTCAATTTAGAAAAAAAAAAGCAAAACATTCTCTTAGGTCTGTGGAAAATTACAAAGTATTTCATCAGGTGATATCAAGTCTAAAATTCTGAAGGAAAGAGGTTAGACTTTGAATAATTCTTTTCACTAAAAGCCTCACAAAGTAAATGCTTTAAATTATTAATAAACAAATTAACCTATTATTACCTAGAAAGTAAAAGCCTTCAAAAATACTAAAGGGATGTTCTCCTTAGTAATATTCTGGTCTCCTAAATAAAAATGTAAGGGGTATATAATCACTTTTCCTGAACACTAAACATAAATTCTAATACATTAATCTATTAAATAGGAACATAGAGACATTGTGGCCCAATGCCCTGTAGGAATGCCTTGGCTCTATGAGTTACATTATTTTCTTTATAGTCCAAGGTAATGGTATACCATAATTTTTTGAAAATGATATTTTGGATCAGTGACTCAAATCTCTATATTTTAAAGTTAAAAAAAAAGCAGAGTGTGTAATTTCAAATTAAATTCAAAAATTAAAGAAAATTCAGCCTCAATATGATTTCAGCATCTAACTCTGATATCCTACTACTCTTCAAAAAACAAAAAAGACAACTACATTTCCCTGGATGAAAGAAATACTGTCAAATCAGATCAGCTACTTTTCAGGGAACAGAAACTACACAGATTAAATGAAAACATGATTTCATTACACATCACACTTGGAAAAAGTGGCTGAAATCATTTGGTTGGTCTTGTATGGACACTGGGGTGACATACCCTTCATTTGAACCACCTGATTTTTAGCTTTCTTTTAAACTGTTTGATGTCATGCAGGAAACCAATCCCAGTCAGGTACAGACCAGTATACTATAACTGAAAGCTGGCTTTTATCAATTTAAACAGATAAATTGATTCATTCAAGCAAGAAAAGCGAATGTGGGCCCAAGTTATCTACCTTGGATGATCCAAATAACAGGGTAATAGCCACATCTTTATTTCACACAGTGTTATATGAACAAAGCTAATGTATAGGATTTCACGGCCCAAAGTGAAAGTAGGGATTGACAATCATCTGAGTAATTTATAGTGTGGATATGCTCTCTGACCGATGGAAATTAAGTAAGATTACGTAGTATGTCCTTTGTTTACATGAAATACCCCAGTTTCTATATAGTTCTACATATCTAGGAAAGTCAAAGTAAAGATTAATTTATGAATGTGAAATGTTATGTAGAGATTTGATATTGTTACCTCCCAGCCCCAATCCATTTTTCAGCAGCTGTGAGTCTTGTTCAGTAATGGCTCACAGCTACAGCCTCAGCCAAACTGGAGCCTTTCCCCTGGGGCTATGCTTCTCCTTTCCTCTCCTCTTCCCCAATCAACTTGCCCAGTGGCTGACTGATAAGAAGGTACAAAACTGGTTTCTTAATTTCAAAGTAGACTAACTCTCTGATACAGTTTGTGCTCCAGAACTTCCTTCTGGTATCAGACTATAGCTGGTTCTTTAGCTGAAACAAAAACTTAGGTTAGCTATTTTTTAACTGTACTTTTTCTCTTTATTTCTTTAAAAAACATGATTCCTTTTTTTAAGTGCACATTTTTTATTCATCACCACTCTGGTTTTTTTATTTGTTCACTTGCTTATTTTTTTAAATTTATTTTTTATTGATGTATACTTGACACACATTGTTATAGTAGTTTTAGGTGTACAACATAGTGATTCAACAACTCTGCATTATGCTATGCTCACCACAGGGGTAGCTATGATCTGTCATACAATGATATTACAATACCATTAACAGTATTCCCTATGCTTTACCTTTTATCCCTGTGCCTTATTCATTTTGGAAGCCTATACCTCCCACTCCCCTCATCATGCCCATCCCCCCCATCCCACAGCCATCACTGTGGCAACCATCACTTTGTTCTCTTTATTGTGGGTCTGCTTCTGCTTCTTATGTTTGTTTGTTTTCATTTGTTTTATTCTTTAGATTCCATATAAGTGAAATAATATGGTATTTGTCTTTCTCTGGTTTATTTCACTTAACATAATGCTCTCTAGGTGTATCCATGTCAATGCAAGTGACAAAATCTCACAATTTTTATGGTTATACACACACACACACACACATATCACAACTTCTTTATCCTTTCATCTATCGATGGACACTTGGGTTGCTTCCATATCTTGGCTATTGTAAATAATACTCCAATAAACATAGGAGTACATATATCTTTTTGAAATCATGTTTTCATTATCTTTGGGTAAATACCCAGTAGTGGAATTAGTGGATCGTTTGATATTTCTTTTTTTAATTTTTTGAAGAACCTCCATACTGTTTTTCCATAGTGACTGCACTAATTTACATTCCCACCAACAATGCACGAATGTTTCTTTTTCTCCACATTCTTGCCAACACCTATTTCTTATCCTTTTGATTCTAGTTGGTCTGGCAGGTGTACTAGGTAATATCGCATTGTGGATTTGTTTTGCATTTCCCTGATGATTAGTGGTGTTGAGCATCTTTTCATGTGTTTGTGGGCCATCTGTAAGTCTTCTTTGGGAAGTCTTCTTTGGGAACTATTTCTGTCTTCTGCTCATGTTTCAATTGGATTATTTAAAAAAAATTTTGTGTGTGTGTGTTCAGCTGTATAATTTTTTTTTCTTTATTTTGGATGTTAATCTCTTATCAAATCTATCATTTGCAAATATCTTCTCCCCTTCAGGAGTTTGCCTTTTCATTTTGTTGATGGTTTCTTTCACTGTGCAAAAGCTTTTTATTTTGATAGAGTCCCAATAGTTTATGTTTGCTTTTGTTTCCCTTGCCTGAGGAGACATATCCAGAAAAATGTTGCTAAGGCCAGTGTCAAAAAGATTACTCCCTATGTCTTCTTTTAAGAGTTTTATGGCTTCAGGTCTCACACTTAGGTCTTTAATCCATTTTGTGTTTATTTTTGTGAATGCTGTACGAAAGAGGTCCAGTTTCATGCTTTTACATATAACTGTCCAGTTTCTCCAGCACCATTTACTAAAAACATTGGGATTTCTATTAGCTTTTCTACTCTACTCTACCCTAATTTCCTTATTACTCTTTGTATGAGGGCATTCCCTTAATTATTTATTGTGAGATGATCTCCCATCAGGGGCTCTGCTTTTAGGAAACTAGACGTAAAGTAGGTGGTATTAGAAGTTGTCCTAGGAAGCAGAATTTAAGAAGGGGATTCTTCAGTCAGATTATTTACCACCTGGATAGTAAAGAGGACTCTATTACTTGTAGTAGGTAGACATTTGTGGTCTCTGGCATGTTGTACCAGTTGAGGTTGCTAAAATTTTCAACTATGTTAAACTGGGATGAGATACAGGTGGAAGGAATAACGAGTTGGTGCTGTGTCTGGGGCTTTTGAGAAGTTTCAGAAAAATAACAACTCTAAGGACTTGGCATTGAGAGGCTGTTGCTGAGCACCAATGATGCTTTTAAAAGAAAGAATGTGGTTCAAATCTGTTAATTAACAATTTAAAACAACATGTGTGTGTTAGAGGTCTTCCTTGGCAGCACTTAGACCCTTATCTCCTGCTCTGAAGGTCAGACATGGCTAAAGATCAGTCACAGAACTTAATTCTAAGTGTGCCAAAACTTCAGAGAACACAGAATTTCCACCTGAGCAAACTTCCTATGCAAAATCAAGACATTAATCGGAAAGAAGTGAGTCTTGAGATAAGCATATAAAAGATGCACCTTACACATTTAATGTGAGATACTAATTTGGCATAATTACGGTAAAGCACGTCTGGGCTGAAATGGCAGGCAGGGGATCTGACCTACTGGGAACTAGGGAGAAGACTCAGAACATTGTGTTTTTAGAGGCAAGTTAAATGATTGGAGTGATTTACGTTGAAGATGGAGAAAGGGACCACAAACCAAGATGGCCACCAGGGGCTTAAAAAGGCAAAGAAGCAGATTCTGTCTTGGAGCCTCTGGAAGGAAGCAGTCCTCTTTGCACTTTGATTTTAGCCTAGTGAGATTTAGTATGGACTTCTGACCTCTATAACTGTATGGTAATATATATTTTTTTTAATTTGTGGGGGTTTTTTAAGCCACTGAGTTTATGGTAACTACTTACAGCAGCAATAGGAAACTATAAAAGAGGTAAAAAACAGAATTCTGGCCAAGGTCCATCTTACTTTGAGTGCATTGGGTCCACAACCTCACCCAGTAGTCTTTTATATTTATTTTCAGATCTGTATTCATATTTACAAGTTTGTATTTGGAAGGAACATAGGATATATCCCAGGTATATATTAATTCTCCTTTTCTCTGTCATATTATGTTTGAAGGGACTGGACCATTAGGATATTCTAAAGATCAGATCACATTGGTTCTTTTTATTTATGATATCATACAAATCAATTCTGATAAACAAAAAAGTGTCACGTTTTCTGGATTCCTTCATAAGACATAGTCTCCACTGAATGGGAATAAACCTACATAATTTTAAGACCTACGACATTAGCAAAGATTTTTGGGTCTAGCAGTCTGGACCGTGCTAGAAAAGTAAAAAGTACTGTGTTGAACCTTGACTTCTACCATTAAGAAAACCTTCTAGGTTTGGGAGGTAATGTATTCTGTGCTTGAAACCACCACTCAAGCACATTTGTTAGATAACTGTGTATGGGTGCAACTTTTGAGTGACACCCCAAACAGAAAAAGAGCTAAGTAGGTCCAGAATGCTGTACAAACAAGCCTGATTGGGCCATGTGGCTTGATAGATCCTATTGTATTAGAGGTATCTCTGTTAGAGAAGGACAGGATGCCTCTGCCACACCCCAGTAGGAAAGTCACAGTGCAGAACTCAAGCTCTAGAGCATGGTAATGCTGTCTTTATCAGAAAACTAGACTATTAAAAAAAAAAAGTTTCTAATATGCTACTGAGCTCTGATATATATGGAACATTTTACAATGAACTACCAAGCAGCTATGAAGCCAGAACTGTTCTGAGTGAACTAAATACTGTTATACACACCAAGGTCCAGTAGCAATCAGCCCTAAATCCAAAGTGGAAAATCTGAGATGAAACTGATTAATTCTAGAAGACACAAATAAGCTATACAAAGATGGGGGTCTCACAGACCTCCGTGTTCCCTGCTATTACATAAATATCTCTCNAAGCCCTGCTCTCAGGGACCCCAATCTAAGACAGTATATTAAACCACATTGTTGATGGTATCTTTTAAGTGATTGTAAATCTCTTCCCTTACCTGCTTTAAAAAACTTACTAACAATAACCTTGATAATAGCACAGCAGTAACAGATTATAACCTAGCTTGGCTATTTAAATAACCTAAGATTTTAAAATCTGAAATAAAGTTTGTCTGTTCGATATTCTGAAGTTTAAAGAAAATGCTTTGGCATCATATTTCTATTATGGCTTCCTACAGTCTTAAAATGATTCAAAAATTTAAGTGATAGAACCAGAGAACTGATTGATTCATAACATCCCAAAATATTTTTTTATAAATGAAAACTTCATCTATATTATATAAAGTCCAATCAGTTTGTTCAGTATCTCTTACTTCCTTTTCAAGTTCCTTGTTTGGCTGCCTAGTTGGCAAATCAACACAAATTAGGAAAAATTTAAAAGAAAATCAAGTGGAAAAGTCCTTTATAAGGAAATTGTTGACTATGCCAACATCAAGCCTAAAGTACTAAAACAAGCTGAATCAAGCCAGCTATCATTTTTGACTCCACGATTTATAAAACCGTATGAGATGGGCTCTCAGTATATTACCTACCAAGCATTTGAATCATTTAAGGAAATAAATATAAATCAAATAATGTAAGTACAGCTTCTAATCATTATTTTGTAAAACTGTAGCCTAAGAAGAAGAAAATAAAATCTACTTAAAAAAAAAAGTTCCATTGAAAGTGCTTCACTGCATGATTTTGAATTGGATGAATGAGTAATGCCACTAGAATGTCAAACAAAGGCTTTCAAATAAATAGATTATAGCAATTAGCCCTATATTTATTTGTGGCTTTTGACATATAATAGAGACCTTATTTTTTCTTATTCCAATAAATATGGATGGTCAAAATCACCAGAGATTAACCAGTTGTTTTGTTAAAGATCACCATAGAAATAATGTCTATCCTTAATCTTTGGCTTTCTGGCTTCAGCTAGCAGTATATTACTCAAACTATATTTTTGAAAATCACTGACAACCTTATAATCACCAAATCCCACAATTCTTAAGAGTTCAGAGAGCCAACATTTTAGAGTAAAATGAATTAAAATTTACCTTTGTGTTTACACTACTAATAGTATCTAATCAATACTAAAATAGTCTGGACAAATAAAATTCTCCAATTGGCAATGACTTTTGTTCATGTAGGGATGAATGATGCATCTAAAAGATACCTAGAAAGAAGTCCATCATTCTAAAGAGCTGCATATGAAAGGATATTGTAACAGAACACATGCGATTTATCTTAAGGTCACAAGGGAATTTTATTTCTGCTTTCATTTGAAGATCAGGTATTTGAAAGCATATGAGATACCTGCTACTCAAAACAAGGATCAAAATTGAAAGGTGACTCAATAGGGAAATTTTACATGAGGATTGGGGATCTAAAAATACTAAAAAGTGAAGGTCAACCCAAGAAGAGTAATTCAGGTAGGTAGATTGGAACCTGGGAGAATAATCTTTTTTTGTGAGTGGAGTGAAAATGAAGTACATACTTACAGCTTCTATTAGTAGAAGCTTCTAGTCCATGATCTTAAGAGTTCAACTTAAATCATTGTATCTCAAGGCATATAGTAAAGGATATGTCTAGAAGAGATAAGGAATACAATGTTCACTGAGATTTCCATATAAAGTGAATCTCCTCAACAACTTGTCCATTCATATCCAATACATTAAATTTCAAGGCATTTTCTAGAGCTTTCCCACATCATTAGTTCAGTAATGAGATAAAAAGAATGTACAAGTCGGGGGGAGTTAAGATGGCAGAGGAGTAGGGGACCCCTTTCTCAGCAGGTCCCGAGTCGAGCTGGATAGGGACCAGACCAGCCTGAACATCCATGGAATCAGCCTGAGATGCAGGAAGATACATCTGGATCTCTAAAAATGAACATCTCCAGCGCTGAGTATTGAGGTACAAAACGGAAAGCCGTGAAGCCACGCACAGATATCGGAAGATAAACGGAAGGGGGAGGGAGCTGCCGCATTCAGGCGCCGGGAAGCAGTAGCCACCTGCACGGGGGAGCGGGGCAGACTCTCGGACTAGCACCTGCGAGAAAACAGACTGGGACCATGAGCGGGGAGCGCTCACCACCATACTTCTCACGGAACTCCGGTGTGCTCACTGGAACCAGACTGAGACCGGGAGATGCGGGANCCGGGAGCACGGGGGGGCGGGCGGCTGGTGGCTGGCGGTGTTAGAAACACAAAGAAAAGAGATGCGCCGGCCCTGGAAGTGAGGGCTGGGACGCTGGGTGTGGGGCGCACAGCCCGGGATGCTGCAGGGTTGAGCAGCACCAACAGTTAACAGAGTTATAGTGGCCAGAACATCAGTGGAGAATGGTCTGCGATCCCTCCATTCTGAGATAGAGGCTGAGATTTGGCCACTGCTGCTCTGACTCTCAGAAGAGACACAGCAAACCACCAGGGAAAGCCGCCAGAGAACAAAAGCCTGAAAATACTGGCTCACAGAGTGCCCATCCCCATCACCCCTCGCAGGGGACACGGAGACTCTACCCAAACAGGGTTTCCTGAGTATCGGCATGGCAGACCCCTCCCCCAGAAGGCAGGCTGAAAAATCAAGAAGCCCACATCCCGGGGAACTTGGGTGGTGCAGTCATTAAGTGCCTGTCTTCGGCTCTGGGCGTGATCCTGGCGTTCCGGAAAGGAGTCCCTCATCAGGCTCCTCAGCTGGGAGACTGCTTCTTCCTCTCCCACTCCCCTGGTGTGTTCCTTCTCTCGCTGGTTGTCTCTCTGCCACATAAATAATAAAATCTTTAAAGAAGAAGCCCACATCCCTAAGATCCCTATAAAACAAGGGCGCACAGCCTGGGTCCCAGTCNCGCACAGCCTGAGTCCCAGTCAATAATTTGGGATCTGGTCAGCCCTGAAACCTCTCCTCATCAGAATGACGAGAAGGAGAAGTCCCCCATAGCAAAGAAAAGACAATGAGTCTGTGGCCTCTGCCACAGAACTAATGGATATGAATGTAACCAAATTATCAGAAATGGAATTCAGAGTAACAATGGTCAAGATTATGTGTAGACTTGAAAAAAGTATTAACGAAAATGTTTAATGAGAATATAGAATCTCTAAGGGCAGAAATGAGAGCGAATCTGGCAGAAATTAAAAATTCTATGAGCCAAATGCAGTCAAAACTAGAGGCTCTGACGGCCAGGGTNAAAACTAGAGGCTCTGACGGCCAGGGTCACCGAGGCAGAGGAACATATTAGCGAATTGGAGGATGGGTTAGTACAAGAAAAAACGAAAATAGAAGATGGACTTAAAAAAAGCCACGCCCACAAATGTAGGTTATGGGAGATTACTGCCTCAATGAAACAATCCAATGTCAGAATCATTGGCTTCCCCTAGGGGGTGGAGAAAAACAGGGGTCTAGAAGAGATATTTGAACAAATTGTAGCTGAAAACATCCCTAATCTAGTGAGGGAAACAAACATTCATGTCCAAGAGGCAGAGAGGACCCCATCCAAGCTCAACCACGACAAACCTATGCCACGTCAGGTCATAGTGCTATTCTCAAATATTAGATCCAAGGATACAGTATTGAAAGTGGCCAGGGCAAAGAAATTTCTCATGTACCAAGGCAAAGGTATCAGGATTACGTCAGACCTGTCTACAGAGACCTGGAATGAGAGAAAGGCTTGGGGGGGCATTTTTAAAGCTCTTTCAGAGAAAAACATGCAGCCAAGGATCCTTTATCCAGCAAAGCTGTCATTCAGAATTGATGGAGAAATAAAGACGTTCCAAAATCGCCAATCATTAACCAATTTCGTAACCACGAAACCAGCCCTACAGGAGATATTAAGGGGGGCTCTATAAAGGTAAAAAGGCCCCAAGAGTGATACAGAGCAGCAAGTCACAACCGATACAAAGACTTTAAAGAGAAATGGCATCATTAAAATCATATCTGTCAATAANAGTGGCATCATTAAAAGCATATCTCTCAGTATTCAGTCTCAATGTGAATGGCTTGAATGCTCCCATAAAACACCACAGGGTTGCAGATTGGATAAAAAGACATGACCCATCCATTTGCTGTCTACAAGAGACTCATTTTGAACCCAAAGATGCATTCAGACTTAGAGTAAGGGGATGGAGTACCATCTTCCACGCAAATGGACCTCAAAAGAAAGCTGGAGTAGCAATTCTCATATCAGATAGACTGGATTTTAAACTAGAGGCCATAGAGAGAGANCTAAAGACTATAGTTAGAGACACAGAAGGGCACTATAGTATTCTTAAAGGATGTATCCAACAAGTGGATATGACAATTATATATATCTATGCCCACAACAGGAGAGCAGCAAGATACACAAGCCAACTCTTAACCAGAATAAAGAGACATATAGATAAAAATATTAATAGTAGGGGGGACCTCAACACCCCACTATCAGAAATAGACAGAACACCCTGGCAAAAACTAAGCAAAGAATCAAAGGCTTTGAATGCCATACTCGACGAGTTGGACCTCATAGATATATATAGAACACTACACCCCAGAACCAAAGAATACTCATTCTNTATTCTAATGCCCGTGGAACATTGTCAAGAATAGACCATGTTCTGGGACACAAAACAGGTCTTCACCGATACCAAAAGACTTAAATTATTCCCTGCATATTCTCAGACCACAATGCTTTGAAATTGGAACTCAACCACAAGGAAAAAATTGGA